>NC_057795.1:516146794-516332329 GCF_018294505.1 Triticum aestivum | reverse complement strand
CGTGCCACCACCACCACCTACCCCGCCGGCCGGCGCGCCACCACCACCACCCGCCCCGCTGCATGCAACCATCTCCAACCTCGGCACCGCCAGCTGCCCCCACGTCTGAATCTCGGTGAGAGCGCCATCCTCAATCAGGCGCCTCCCGAATGCAGGCCTCGCCCTCCCACTGCTACCCCCAGATCCTGGCGACCCCCATGCCTGGCCTAGTGAATCTCTCACGATGGGCCTTGATTAGAGCGCTCCGACGACCACCGCATCCGTCTCGATCGATAGGCCGCCAGATACGTCGTTGCTGTCGACCACAGGCCCTGCCGCACCACTTCATGTCACCTTGTGTGGCATCTAGGTGACGCGCTATTCCCCCACTCACCGTCTTCTCATGAATCCAGCAGAAACTCATGGTAGTTAACACACTGCACATATGCAGTTGGTTCCAACAATGTTTGGGTTGGGATCGAGCAGTTTGCTATTGGTGCGACTGTAGTTAGCTCGCCCCGAAAGAAACAGAAATAGTGGAGTTTGATTTGGTCTTGGAGTTTACTAGCTTCTTCAGTTATCTGTACTAACAAAAAGGAGTTAGCATTTGAAAAATATTGGTCCAGTTAGCTTTAGAAAAAGCCAGGAACTTTTATTTGATTTTCTTCAGTCCACTTTTTGTGTGTGGTCAGTTAACCTTAAAAATTATGCGATGAGATGTGGTATTTTTTGTGTCTTCCTATCCTCCAATGCAGGCCACTACAGCTGGCATTTTTTTGAGGGTTCTCCATAGTTAGCAGTTAGCTTAAACTGAACAAAGAGTTAATTGAGTCGACCAATGCAGTTAGCTTAAACTGAATAAAAAACGGTGTGTTACTTGTCTATTTAGATATATGTATAGCCATTGAAGTGTGTCGACGGCGATGATGTGTGGAAGCGAGGGGCAACACGAGTCCAGGCTCTATGCATCCTCTTCCCGTGTTGTTTGGTCTCATCGTCACTGCCGAGGATGTGTTTTCTTCTACAGTTAGACGTTGGACCGTTGCTGGCCGGCACGACCATCTCCGACCGAGACAGCACACACTTTTGCAGATAACCCTGTTTACTCTGACAATTCTGCAATTAAAAAAGTGATGTCTTCTACTGCTGCTTTGTTTATGTGCGAGCAGGAGATAGCTTTCTTTTGACTCGACAATTTCTAATTCACAGTAGTTAGCTTTGTGATTTTTAACAGTTAACTTGGCAATTTGGAACAGTTCACTGAGAAAAAAGACACACAAAAGAAAATTTAAGTTTGTTATGAAAAAATTATGGAAGTTAAGTTACAAAATTACAGTAGTTAACTTTGTCATTTACAACAATTAAAAACCCCTTATTAAAGACCTAGGAAAAAATGTAGCATATTCCTTGGCGAGAAAGGAACGAAACAAAAAATTTAGTATATTCAGTGCCGATAGTTAACTTCTTATTAACTGTCATAATACTTGGTTGTTAGTTATTTCAGGCCCATGCAGTTAGCTTACCGAGGAAAAGAAAAAATAAAAGAAAAACATTAGTATCTTTAGTCAGGCCCATGCAGTTAGCTTACCGAGGAAAAGAAAAAATTAGTATCTTTAGTCGGGCAGTTAACTTGTTCTTAAGTGTCCTAGTCCTAACAGTTAGCTATTTTGGGCTCCACGGTTAGCATGACCCAGGAAAAAAATATAAAAGAAAAAAAATAGTACCGTCAGTCCGGCAGTTAGCTATTTCAATATCGGCAGTTAGCTTGATCCAGAAAAACTAGGAAAAAACAAAAAATAAAGTGTCTTAAGTCACCGCAGTTAGCTTTATCGTCATACGTCAGTTAGCTATTCCGGTCGGGCAGTTAGCCTGTTCATAGCAGTTAACTAGGTGTAATTAACCTTCGCAATCCGTGGGGTTAACTTCTGAAAAATTGCGGCAGTTATTGTGAGACATGCAAAAAAAAGAATGATTTTTTGCACATTCGGTCCGACAGTTAACTTGGTGTACTGTCATAATCCCAAGAGTTAGCTATTTCAACCCCAGTGGTTAACTTGGTGTGCAATCTCGGCAGTTAGCTATTTCAGTCCCGGCAGTTAGCTCCACCTAGAAAAAAAAATGATTTTTTTAGTATTTTTGGTCGGGCAGTTAACTAAGTATTAACTGCCCCGATCTCTGGCAGTTACCTATTTCAGTCCTAGCAGTTAACTTGAACCGGGAAAAAAGAAAAAAAAGAAAAAAATAGTTTATTCGGTACGGCAGTTAGCTTGCTCAGCATGGGGCGGCTAGGTATTCTGCTCGAGTAGTTAGCGTATATTGTAGTAGTTCGGGCAAGAAAATGTCGAAAAATGATGTTAGTTTTTAGAGAACTGCTCTTAAATCGTAGCAAATCTGAAAACGTGTTATATATGCCAAAGATCAGGCTAATCGTTACCTTTCTAACGTTATATCATACACATCATTCCGACAAAATCTTTGAAAATTCCTTTCACAAAAGCATTGAAAATTTGTTTGATGGATTTTCAGTTTTTCGAATTTTGTTTAAAAACCGGATCGATTTTGGGAAAACGATCAACATGAGTTTTTTGCTCCTTCTCAATAGCTATCCAACGGTAAATCATTTGCATCAATCCGATTACCGGTTCAATAATTAAGACCCAAAAACAGTGCAAAAAACCGATGACAGAAAAAGTCTGCCCAACAGTTAACTAGTATAGGACAGACAGTTAGCTGTCTGTTCTCGGGCAGTTAGGAACGGTTCCTGAATAGCTTATTCAGTAATGGGTTGCAGAATAGTTGGGATCGCGCGATCAAAATAATATTCTGATCATGGGATCAGAATAATATTCTGATCACAACCTGAATTGCCTGAGTAACGCGCCTAACCTTCTTTGTGAACTAGGTTGAACTTCCCGCAACATTGCCCAAATAGGGCTTGCTATATATCGTTGGAAAGCTATGGACACCAATATCATGTTCCAACTTAAATTTTTGGCAAAATATAAGCGGTTTAAGAGCAGTTTTAAAAACTGTTTTTTCTTTGCACAAAAAACGTGAATCGTATTTTCGATCGCATTTTTAAACCGTTTATCGGAATGAGGCATATAATATGGCGTTGGAAAGCTGCTGCAAAATCGCTCCTTCCACATGTTGAAAGTTTTTTCTAATTACCTACGGTTAAAGAGTAATTTGAAAAAATGTAAAATTTTGTAACCCGAACAGCTGAGTTCGTTTTTTCGTTGTCATTTCTAAACGGCTAATCCAATGGAGGCATATGCTATGGCATTGGAAAGCTTATGAAAATGCTCTACTTTTTCATCTTGAAAGTTTTTTTCTAATTTTGAATGGTTTAAGAGTAATTTAGAAAATGGTCCAAGTCCTGCCGAGTTCGTATTTTCGAGCTAAAGTTTTAACTCTACGTCCGAATGCAGCAAATGATATGGCGTTGGAAAGCTTGAATAAATGCTAAACTTTTTGGTATGTATTGTTTCTCCCAATTCTTTACGGTTTTAAGTCAGTTTCGAAAATGGCGAAAAACGTATTTTCACCGTAATTTCTACGAACTTTATCGGAATTGGGCAAATAATATACCATTGAAAAGCTACGGAAAATGCGAAACATTTTCATGTTGATGGTTTTCTCTGATTCCTAGCCGTTTTCAAGTAATTCCGAAAACGGCGGGATTATTCATTCTGCTTCTACCGCGAAACAGGTTCTTCGAAAATGCACCCCGTGAAGAACCTGAACTTCTCAGTGCGTGTACCTGAACTTCACTCTGTTTTTCACGTGATTTTTTTACTCGTAGATCTTCATCCACTGCCTGTAGTTCTCCATCCCACTCATGAGAATTGAGCGGGTGATATACCGATGGAAAGCTGCTGTAAACACGCAACTTTTCCGTGTTGATCATTTTTTCATACTCGCGACGATTTTGAAAGTTTTTCATCTGAAATTCATTCAGCGTAGTAGTTGAACTTCATGCTATTTTCAGGTTGAACTTCTGTGACGTATTTTTGTTTGTACACGCGCCTGAACTTCCCTCTGTACGAACCCGGCCTTTATCAGAATTTTGAAAACTGTTTTTTCTTCATACAAAAAACATGGATCGTATTTTCGATCGCATTTCTAAACCGTTTAGCAACTAAATACTCGTTTTAGATAGGAATATTGCTCATCGGCTGATTTTGCACTCGGCTCGTGAAGAACTCATGTTTTTTGCGATTTTACTGCCTGAGTTGTTTGACCTGAACTTCCCGCTGTGCTAGGTTGAACTTCCCGCAACATTGCCCAAATAGGGCTTGCTATATACATTTGGAAAAATATTTTGACAGCTCCAAATATTCTGAGAAATGTTGAGGGACACCGGATTAATTCAGAGAGTGCCCAAAAATATTCTCAGAATTATATAAAATGATTTAGTGCTAAACTAAATCAAAACAGAGCAAATAAATAGAAAACAGAAACTAAATTAAAAAGGGCAGAAACCCCACCTGGCCTCCCTGTAGCCTGGCCCAGCTCCTCCAGCAAGCCTAGCACACCTGGTAGCCCAGCCACCTGGCCGGCCCACCGAGGGCAGGGGCGTCTTCTTCGTCCTGCCAGAAGGCAGAGGAGAAGCTAGCCACGGTGCCGCGGCGTGCCACGGCGCCGCGGCGTGCCACGGCGCCACGGCGTGCCACGCCGGCAGCTGCCTGGCTAGTTGTCCCCTCGTCGCCCTGGACGTTTTCCGCGACGCCACGCAACCCCCCTCCGACCCCTCTCACTCTCCCTGTGCTCCTCCCCCTCCTCTGTTTCTCTCTCCCGAGCACACCGCGCGCTGCCGTCGCCGCTGTTCGTTGCCGTCGTGTCCACCCCATCCCCCTCGCTCCCCCGACCGGCCCACGAGCTCCGTCGTCATCCGCTACACCGTCCCCGCCGATCCACAAGATTAGAAGGCCCTCGGAGTGCCGCCATCGATGTCATCTTCATCCTCGGGTCCCGGCGATCGCCGTCATGATTCCACCGCCGTCCGGACATCCCCGAGCTTGCTGAGCCGCCCTACGGACTCCATGTGAGCCCCTTCTTCGTTTCCCCCTAACTCCATGCCCGATTTCGAGCTCTAGCCGCCTCCTCCACCGGAGCCGAAACGCCCCACCGCATGAGCTCGATGCCGGCGTCACTTCGGCGACCATTTGGTCATCCGTAGGTGTGCAACATGTTCGCAGCCTCGCATAGTGCATCCCTAGAGCACTGGTTCGCTCGACCGCGAGCCGCAGCAGCAAAACTCACGAACGCCGAACTCCGGCGGCCACCTAAGAGGTCGTCGCCATCGACCCGGCCTCCCTACGCTCAGCTGCGTGCACCCCTGGATGCGGGTGAGCGAGGGCTTCCTCGTGGTG
The DNA here is from genome assembly GCF_018294505.1 of Triticum aestivum. Classification (NCBI taxonomy): domain Eukaryota; kingdom Viridiplantae; phylum Streptophyta; class Magnoliopsida; order Poales; family Poaceae; genus Triticum; species Triticum aestivum. The sequence goes on along the minus strand of NC_057795.1, from coordinate 516,326,975 downwards.
CCCCCAGCGCGTCCAGCCGCCACCCGTAGTACGTTCCCGAGTGTCACCGCCGCGTTTGCGAGCTCGCCGGCGTTCAACTCCGGCGTGCTGACGTGGCACCGTCGTTAGGGACTAATTACCCTGCTAATTAACCCTCACAGTGACACCGACAGCTGGGCCCCGCGCCTAATTAACTCCGGTTTATTTTTTTGTTTAAATTAGCTTATAATCCAGTGGGACCCACGCGTCAGGGTTGACTTGCTGATGTGTCCTTTGACCTGACCCCACCTGTCGGTGACCCAGACAGCACTGTGTGACTGACCAGTGGACCCCACTGGTCAGGTTTGACTTGGTCAGCCGCAGTTGACTTGCTGACGTCATAGTGACGTAGTGCTGACGCAGTTATTCATTTTCTGGATTTATAATTATTCTGGAAATTCCAGAAAATGATTCAAACTTCAAAAAATCATAGAAATTCAACCGTAGCTCAGATTGAAATAATTTATATATGAAAAATTATCAGAAAAATCCAATTTATCCATCTGTACCTTTTTCATGCATGTTAGATCAACTTATGACTACTTTTTAGGACCATTCAATTAAATGGCATTTAAACAACCACATGTGGAATTTGAATTTGAATCTTGGATTCAAACCAACTTCACTTAATCTGGTTTTAGTTGCATTAGCACAAACGACAGCATATTGCCATGTCACATTCATGCATCATATTGTTGCATTGCATTGATTGTGTTTCTTCTTTGTTTGTCGGTGCTTGTCCCCTCTCAGTAGACGTGTACCGACGATGTGATCGATGACACCGATGAAGAACTATATTAACTTCAGAAGTGCCAGGCAAGCAAAACCCCCTTGTTCATTCCGATAAAATCCAACTCTCTCACTCCTGCTCTCTTTTACTACATTAGGACAACAACGATTCATCTGTTACTTGCTGCGGTAGCTGAACCCCTTTATCCTCTGCATGACCTGTCATTGCCACAGTAAATAGATGAAACCCACTAGCATGAGTAGGAGTTGTTTGAGACCTGATGTGCCTACTCATTCATGCTTGTTTGTCATGCCTGTTACTGCTTAGAGTTGAGTCAGGTCTGATTCATCGGGGATTAATTGGAATGTGGTGAACATGTCCTACTGTTGAGAGCTAAGTGTGTGAACACGATTTGGTAAAGGTAGCGGTGAGAGGCCATGTAGGAGTACATGGTGGGTTGTCTCATTGCAGCCGTCCTCGGGAACTGAGTTCTGTGTTTGTGATCCATGAACAGCTACTACCACACATTGGGATCCTTAATTGACTCTCTTGACTTATTAATCAACTCGATCTCTGTCCAGGAGTTGCAACTAGTTTCTGGTGTTTGTAGGTAGTGTTAGTAGTCTACCAAGTGGCACCCGGTACAGGTGGGCTTGGGACAGACTAGGCACAGTGGCACGGTGTACCAAGTGGCACCCGGATGGTGGGCTTGGGAACCCTGCTCACATCGTTTGGGGCCGTGAGCGACACCCCGGCCGGATCTCCTTGCGGATGGAACCCAAATAGGTGATAAACCTGGACGAGAGACTTGTGTGGTTAGTCAGGTCGTGGCCGACACCCTCGCTGGGCTTCCGCTTGAAGGTTGTCGACTACATGTCATGTAAACATTGGTAAGTGGTGAGAGCATGTGTGAAGAAGTACACCCCTGTAGGGTTAATATGATCTATTCGAATAGCCGTGTCCGTGGTAAAGGACTTCTGGGTTGCCTGTACAGTTCATAGACAAGTGAAAGTGGATACTCTAAAATACGCAAGATAAGCGTGAGTGCTATGGATGGCGTTCTCGTAGGGAGACGGGAGCGGATCCATAGTGGTGTATTGATATGGTGAATATGTGGACTCGTGTGCGCCACCTCAAAAGAGTTACTTGCAGTCGTAGTTCAGGATAGCCACCGAGTCAAAGCTGGCTTGCTGCAGTTAAACCCCACCATCCCCTTGTTGATAATGATGCATATGTAGTTAGATCTGATGTAAGTCTTGCTGAGTACATTTGTACTCACGTTGCTTAATTTATGTTTTTGCAGAGAGACTTCAGTCTCACTAGTAGTTACACGTGGACTTCGACGTTTAGCTTGTTACCTCAGCTACGATCTTGTGCCCTCGGCAGGATCTGGTAGATAGACAGGCTCCTCGGCCTTTTTCATTTGTACATGTCTATACTCAGACATGTTAAGCTTCCGCTTGTGCTTGACTTGTGTGCTCTGAATGCTGGGTCATGAGACCCATGTTTGTAATATCTCGCTCCTCGGAGCCTATTTGAATAAATACTTGAGTTGTAGGGTCATGTTGTGATGCCATGTTGTATTTGCACATATCGAGCATATTGTGTGTATGTTATTGAAATGCTTGGTATGTGTGGGATCTGACTATCTAGTTGTTTATCCTTAGTAGCCCCTCTTACCGGGAAATGTCTCCTAGTGCATCCACTGAGCCATGGTAGCTTGCTACTGCTCCGGAACACTTAGGCTGGCCGGCATGTGTCCTTCTTCGTTCCTGTGCCTGTCCCTTCGGGGAAATGTCACACAATGAATACCGGAGTCCTGTTAGCCCGCTATAGCCCGGTTCACCGGAGTCCTGTTAGCCCAGTGCTACAGCCTGGATTCACTCGCTGATGACCGACACGTTCGATGCTGGGTCATGGATGCCTGTCCCTGTAAGTTTGTGCCACTTTGGGTTTATGACTAGCCATGTCAGCCCGGGCTCCTTATCATATGGATGCTAGCGACACTATCATATACGTGTGCCAAAAGGCGCAAACGGTCCTGGGCAAAGTTAAGGCGACACCCGTGGGAGTACCGTGCGTGAGGCCGCAAAGTGATATGAGGTGTTACATGCTAGATCGATGTGGCATTGAGTCGAGGTCCTGACAGTTCACTTCATTGATGGTCAATTAATACAGCGCATCCAAATTGAGTGGACGTGAGGGCGGAAGAAAGGCATTACTACTTCACTGCGCGCATGCGAGTAGTTAAATCATGGGTTGCTACTAGTACTTCCATTGGTCTCCTTTGTATTTTGTGCCAACTTTTGACAGTAACATAATATTTACGCATTTGAGTAGTGTAGTCTACCTGAAATTTATGTTCCACTAAACTCATCGGGAGTCGTTTCGGGCCTCGAAACCAAAACCATCAATTAATATTTACCTTGTTCGCATCCAATTCAAAAGCCTGCTCACACCTACTAGTACGTACCAAATCTGAACGTGTTCCCACTATGCAGGTATTAGTACTAGAGCTAGCACTTAGGTTATAAAAAGGGGAACTACCTAACTGAAAATTACTATACCTTTCCTCCTCATAAGTGCTTCTTCTTCGTCTGTCCTTGCCATGGCCGGTGAGCAGAGCTCTAGGTCGAGAACTACTCGTAACAAGGGAGTGACAACCAAGGCTGCGGAAAAAAAGAGGGCTCACCGCCATGAAGAGACCTCGAAAGATCTTTCACGGGCAGGAGATGGCTCCCAGGAGCGCCCGAGCCGCGGAGGCAAACATGCCGAGCTGGCGGAGCTGGAGTCGTTATCCCTCGACGGCATACCCGATCAGCTCAATAAGCAGAAGGAGTTCATCCACGGCTTGGTGGAGCTGCTGAAGGAGAGCCTCGATGACATGCCCGCTGTGCTCAATAAGCAGGGGGAGTTGACCGCCAGCTTGGTGATGCTGCTGAAGAAGAGCATTGCCTCGGAGAAGAAGGCGACCGGAAAATTCCTGCAACTTCAGGAGGACAAGGCGAAGCTCTGCCACGAGCTCGAGCTGTTGAAGGAGAAGAATGCCGACTGGAAGAAGCTGCATGAGAATAGTAGTTCCTCGATGAAGATGTTGTAGGCCCTCATCATGGAACAGAAGGAGGAGTTGGCGAAGCTCCGCATCGAGCACCCAGCTACTATCAAGATACATAATGCGGCCGTGGAACAGATGATGAAGGCTCGCGTCGAGAAATCCCACGTCATGGACAGAATGAAGAAGATGGCGGAGGAGACGTGCAAGGAGATGGAGGTCGTGGAGGCGATGAAGAAACAGTTACGACTCCGCAGGGAATTAGATCATTTGGGGTGATAATCTTCCTTCTTCTTTTGCTCTTGTGTTTCATCTTTTGCTTCAGGTGTTTCGCCGCATGTGTCATGTTCTCTGCGAGGCATGAATAGAACAATGCTAACAATGAGATGACTAGCAAATTAGATCATTTTTTATTGCCATATGGCACTGGGATGCCGTGTTTCGTGCTCCTCCGTCGTAGTACAACTGCAGTGGAAAACTTGAGTATACCACATGGTTCTTTGCTCCTCCTCAGGTCGTCAGCACATTTATACGAGCAGTCAAATCACAAGACCCCACCTTCCAGTAGTAATGAGACGTCAAATCACAAAGGCCCTCACCTCTCATGAAACCGACCAAGCTAGACTACCCCGCCCTCTAGCCTTTTAAAAAATGTATACTTGTGTACAGTAGTAGTATCGATGGATTGCGCCATGGAGCAAAACTTGAAATTAAAAAAAGGTGGTACATATAGAGAGCGCTCGTCGCCAAATTATGCATATAGTACTATTAAAAAGGCTAGTCACAATAATGGTGTCCAGCACAACCCACCCCTCAAATAAAACTAAGCACCCTGAAATTCTTTGACAACTAAACTGCTGGCTATATGATGTTGGCCATATATATTGTACGTATATAATGTAAAAAACGATTGGTAGTACTATACCAACTAAAAGATGAAATGTAAGAAATACTAGTATGTACGTACTGAAGAGTAAAAGTAACGAGAAGAAAGATAACATAGTTCTGCTGGGGGCTCAGCACAACACACCCCTCAAATTAAACTAAGCACACCTAAAATTCAACTATGCAACTAATCTGGTAGACACTGCATTAGAACCACCATGAGCAACGACACTGCCACCTTACTTGGAGTCCTTGTCCACGTCCTCGACTTCGTCATTGTCCCTCTTCCTCTTGGCCGATACTTCTTTGCTTGAATCGCACACTTGGCTCTTGCTCTTCATCCAACCCTTGTAGATATTGAAACAAAGGTAGCCATCCATTGCAGCATAGTGGATATGGTCTATATCTAGTACATTCCGCTGCCATGCATGACGATGAAACGTGTGATGAGGTTTCTATAGTTTACCGTACGAAGGATGAACCATGGCTCTTGCCAGGGTCAGCATTGAAGGCTGGCCACTGGAGGGCAGCAGCCGATTCTTCTGGAGGTCGAAGGGGTTGCCTACAACGAGGCTTATCTGACCCAGGACTCTTTTGTCGTTCGTAAAGTCTATAGTAACGAATTTGACTAGGTTGCTCTCGAGGAAGTTCTTAAAATCCAGGCATTCAACGTCGGCATGGCATATATGGTAGACCAAGCATAAGTCATGCACGCAAACCTGGATCACGGCGGGCTTCTTCCTCTCTTCCTCCTTTAGATCCTTCTCTCATCCCAGGACTGTGGTGTAGTAAACATCTAGCCCAGCGACCCACTCATCATCTGAGTTTTCGAACATGCGTCTGAAGTGAGCAAGACATCCTTTCACCATTGCGGAAGAACGGGTGTAGATGACGTTGAACTCATCGCCGGTGATGGTTCTAACCTTGTACTCACCGCTGATCATGGAGATTTGGGACGCCATGGATTTGGGAGGAGGGTTAGGATTAGTGGAAATGCCGTAATGTGAAAGGACAGGACGACTAGGAGCGAACCACCATAATATTAAAGGACGTGCGGGGACGAGTAGGAGCGAACTGCCAGCGTGCGAATGGTAGGGTAGTGGCTTTCCATTCTCCCATGATACGGGCTTCCGAGAGCCCTTGGATCTGAGATCGAACGGTTACATGGCGTGATTCTAGACCTATGGGTGAATATCCTATCCTGGAGGGTTATTCTGCAAATTTTCAGCAACTTAGCATGCGACCGTTTGATCTCAGATCCAAGGGCTGCTAGCAGCCCGTATCATGGTCGCGCCTACCACGACCGTCGTGTCGCTCAGGAGGTCGCGCCCTTGGAGATTTAACACGGTGCGTTAGGCTATCTGATGTTGGCATATCATCACTTAGTCACTCATACTACAACAAGGTTAGCTATAAGGTTGGCTATAAGTGTATTTTTTTACTTCTCTCTATCTCTTTCTTCGTACTCCCTCCGTCCCATAATATAAGAACGTTTTTGACACTATTGTAGTGCCAAAAACGTTCTTATATTATGGGACAGAGGGAGTATTATTTATTGCATTTGCCAAGGAGTGACCTCTTCCAATAAAATGGTTCTTTAGATGAGGTGCTAAGGGCATTAAATGGCTTAGCAATCAAGTCCCCGATGCATAGGTGCTTATTAGTTTTTTGTTGCTAAGTTTGCTTCATTTAATTAGCTATAGACTCAAAATTGTCTTTTCACCTAGGTACACGCGCTTAGGCTGGTTGTAATGCTAGTATCATAGCTAGTATCATGCATGCCAACTAGGCAATTTTGATGAGGTGTCATGAAATTAAATGAAGAAAGAGAGGGTTGAGTATCATATCATGATACCGTATCATAATAAATGCTATGCTACTATGTGTCATGCATGGCAATAAATAAACTACTACATGATACTAAGATATGATACTATGCATTAGGAAGGTAGTATCATACACTAGTATCATATGCATGATACTAGTATATGATACTTCCCATTACAACCAGCCTTAGCACCGTTTCTTCCTTGGGTCACCAAACTTGCCACATCAGACTTTATGCCTATGTGGAAAGCTTAGCACCTATAGGAGCAAGTAAGTACTACAATAGTGGGCTATAAGCCCGCTTTACATGGCATTTTTGCTTATGTGGAGGAAAGAGGCAAGAAAAAAGTGGAGGAGTGGGCTCTCATGCAAGAGCCAGCCTCTACATGGTGGAGCATTGGGAGAGGCACATGTATGGAGGTGGTCAGGAATCAGGAGACTCACATCGGTCGTAGCGCCGCAGTTAAAATGGTAACGGAAAGTCAAATCATGGGGCCCCACCTGTCCAGCAGTAACTTGATGTCAAATCACACAGCCCTATGTTTGCAGCAGCCTACTCCCTCATCTTCTTGCGTCTCTGTCGAACCGACTAGGCGGAATTGCCCCGCCTACCGCACAGGAAAAGCCTCGCCCTCGACTTTTAAATACTACAGTATACTAATTTTGTATCCATGGATTATGCCATGGAGCAAAGCCTCTAGAAAACGGCGGTACACATGTACGGAGTATACAGCATGCTCGTCGCGTTCGCGTCGCACCCCAGACGGTCGGTCGGTCTAGCACGCTGCTCTCCGAATGGAACGCGTGTCATACTGCGTTTGCACACACATGTGGGACCGCAATTGAGAACCGACCATAGGCACACTCCTCGGCCCCGCAAGTCGGGTGACTTAATAGAAGAGGGAGACGAGCGATAGTACTAGAGAAGTGTTGTACTACGTTGGTGCCTGGACGATCCCTGCAAGACACGGAAGATCAGCTCGTCCATGCATGTGACCAGACTCTAGCAGACACGCCTGGATTGGCTATCGTCTACATATCGTGCAGGCTGTGTTGTACAGGGTTGTAGTTCTGGTGCGAAATCTAAAAAAAGGTTTCTTGCCATCTCGGAAAATTAGGTGTCATGTGCTTCGGATCACTGCGAGGGTTAAACAATGACAACTGAATTGGGCTAGTCATTGGGGGCACATGCAAGAAGACTACTTGGCTGCCATCTAGGTCAAGCCGGCTATGTTAATTAGGACATCTATCGACAGACCCCTTTTCTAGGAGTTTATCTTTAATTTGAGCTTTGTTCCTCGTCTAGTTTGTCCGTCGGGATTCATGTTGTCTCCTTTGGGCAGTGAGGTTATGATTTCTTGTCATGTGGCATTTTTTTCGCCTTATATGTTATAATCCGGTGCTTCAGATCAAAATGACGACAACTGCGCCTCCGGGCCACGTGCATGAAGACTTCTCGATAGTCATTGATGAGGTCAAGCCGTGTAACGCCCCGAGACCGACGCTCCAGAAGACTTCCAGCTATTCCGAGTTTCGTCGTGTTATTTGTTTTATTTGTTGCATTCATCCTTGCATCATGTGCATTGCATCATGCCATCATGTCATTTATTTTTTAAAACCTCAATAAATTGTATGGATTTTTCGATCCATTTAAATCGAGGGACTCACATGGTGACTTCTCTTTATAACATATCCTCCAATATTAGGGAGCTATATTAAATATTCCACTATTTCGGAATCACCAAAACACACTTGCAAAATAATTCCCCATGCCTTTGACCTCAATCGTTGTCCAATAATTTATTTCATCATTTTCCGGAGCTCCACCAAAAATCCAAACATTTTTGGACCTTCCCAAACCTCACTTCCTATTCAAATCATTTGAATTTAAATCAAATGAGTTTGAATTTAATCTTTCAATCATGGCCTTTCTATTTTTCTCGGAACAAACTCATTTTTGCGAGTCCGGAAAAATTATCCCCGTGCCCAACTCTTTCTCTAACCTTTATTTTCTTCCCTTTTTCATTCTCTTTATTTTTTTCTATTTTGCAAAGAGATTTAGAGAGAGAGAGAGAAGGAGCCCAGCAGCCTGGGCCTCCCAACCTCCCGCGCCGGCCCAAGGCCAAGGCCAACCTAAGCCGGCCCAAGGCCCAGCCGACCCCTCTAACCCTAGCCGCCAGGAGACCGATCCCCTCCTCTCGATCTCTCCCTCCACTCTCTCCCTACGCCGCCACTTGCCCGAACCCCTCTGCTCGATCCCATCTCCTTCCTCTCGCCCGACCCCCATCTCCTCTGCGCCGCAGCCTCGTCAGCGCCGGCTCCCGTCGCCGCTGCCTTCTTCCAGCGCCGCCGCGCCATCTTCTTCAGGCGCTCGAGCACGAGCTCGTCCCCGGCGCGCCAAGCCCCTCCCCATCGACCATCGTGCCGGCACCCAAGCGCGTCGCCCGTGCTCCTTCCCCGCTTCAGACGCCTCGCCGTCCGTCTTTTCGCTGGAACGCGTGCCCGAGTCCGTTCGACTCTGCCGGCCGCCGTGACCGCCTTCCCCGCCTTCGCTCGCCATCTCCGACAAGTGCAGGCGTCGGTGAAGCCCCACAGCGCCTTCTCCAGCTCATCGTCGACCTCGCCCTGCCTCTGCCGTTTCGCCGGATGCCTTCCCTGCTGCTGGGGACCTCGGATCCACCCGTTCCCCGTCTCCGGCGCCGTGCTAGGCCGCCACCTTCGCCTCACTGCTGCTGCTGCCCTCTGCTGCTCTCCTTGAGCGTGCCCGCTTCCTGCCGCTGCTCACGCACCGCCTGTCCTTGCTGCTGCCCACTCAAGGCCCTCGTGTTGCTTCGTTTCGGTGACCATATGGACCGCCAAGTTCGACTACGATCCTCGAGACCATCGGGTTGCACGCCAACATGAGTACGACCACAGACGGCTACCTGCGGATGGATTTCGTCAAGTTCAACGACGGCCCGTGAAGCACATGGGTACATCAAGTTCCTCTCCGAAAAATGTGTACCATCTACCGTCGCTCGAAGACCCGTGTACGACTACTTCCACGATGTCCGTGAACCACTACCGTCGACCCTCGAAGACCCCGTGGGCCCCGAACATCCACGGGACATGAACAACTACTTCCACTATGATATGTACCACTACCGTCGTCATGTACAACTACTTCCCACGACGACCCGAGAACGTCTACTTCCTCTACATCGTACCGAACTCGATCCGCCCCGAAAACGCTCGCTTCAAAGGTATAACCGCTGAGAACGACCGCCGTGGACCGAATGCATGTGTTGAATGAGATGCTCGAGTTTTGCACCGTGATCGAATCGTCCTTGCGATGCCCCTCTTTTGCCGTGCCACCGTCCCGTGGGAACCCGGAAGTCGGGATCACCCCACCATCTTGCATGACTCGCTCACGTCACGCCTCCTTTTGCCACCGGGTATCTCTGTGAGCTACTGGAACCGATATGTTGCCGTGGCATCATTTCGGATATGTTGCCGTGGCACCATTTTTGTTTCGCCGCCGTGGCACCCTTTTCTTCCGCCATGGTGACCAAATGCTTCATAACATGCTCATGTCAACATTTTCATAAAATTGCATAAAACTTGTATATGTCATCCGCATCATGATAACAACATTTAAAATGTTTAAACTTGTTGTTGCATTAAATTGCTAAATGCATATGGGGATTTACCGGATTTGTTGTTTTTATATCCGGCCCCATTTAAATTGTTTAGATGGTATAGTTTATATTATGCTTCACCTCTTGCCATGTTTAACAACAGTTAATATTGTTGGGTAGCTTAAACGAGAGATAACTAAATAATTGATGTGGTGTTCCGTCAACATGCACCTCGTTGCATATTGAGCTCCACTTAACTTGTAGTATTGTTTGTTGCACTTTGCCATGCCATGCCTCATTAAACCGGACATGCATCATACTTGTTTGTGCATCATGACTTGTTTATGCTTGTGTGTTTACTATGTTGTTTGTTTCTTTCCGGGTTGCTTCTCTCGTTAGCTTCGGTTTCGTTCCGGAGTTGTGAGGATTCGTTCGTCTACGACCGTTTGTCTTCTTCATGGACTCGTTCTTCTTCCTTGCGGGATCTCAGGCAAGATGATCATACCCTCGAAATCACTACTATCTTTGCTATGCTAGTTTGCTCGCTCTTTTGCTATGCCAATGCTACGATGCCTACCATTTGCTTGTCAGCCTCCCAAATTGCCATGTCAAACCTCTAACCCACCATGTCCTAGCAAACCGTTGATTGGCTATGTTACCGCTTTGCTCAGCCCCTCTTATAGCGTTGTTAGTTGCAGGTGAAGATTGAAGTTTGTTCCTTGTTGGAACATGGAGATGTTGTTCCTTGTTGGAACATGTTTACTTGTTGGGATATCACAATATATCTTATTTAATTAATGCATCTATATACTTGGTAAAGGGTGGAAGGCTCGGCCTTATGCCTGGTGTTTTGTTCCACTCTTGCCGCCCTAGTTTCCGTCATATCGGTGTTATGTTCCCGGATTTTGCGTTCCTTACACGGTTGGGCTATAATGGGAACCCCTTGACAGTTCGCCTTAAGTAAAGCTCTTCCAGCAATGCCCAACATTGGTTTTACCATTTGCACTAACAACCTACCACCTTCCCTTGGGTTCTGCAGACTCAAGGGTCATCTTTATTCTAACCCCCCCCCCCGGGCCAGTGCTCCTCTGAGTGTTGGTCCGAACTAGAGCCCTGTGCAGCGCCCCCTCGGGGAAACTCGAGGTTTGGTTTTAGTTGTACGGATTGCTCATCTGAGTGTGCCCTGAGAAAGAGATATGTGCAGCTCCTATCGGGATTTGTCGGCACATTCGGGCGGTGTTGCTGGTTTAGTTTTACCCTGTCGAAATGTCTTGTTGTACCGGGATACCGAGTCTGATCGGAACGTCTCGGGTGGAGGTCTATTCCTTCGTTGACCGTGAGAGCTTGTCATGGGCTAAGTTGGGACACCCCTGCAGGGTATTATCTTTCGAAAGCCGTGCCCGCGGTTATGGGCAGATGGGAATTTGTTAACGTCCGGTTGTAGAAAACCCGAAGTTGACCTTAATTAAAATACATCAACCGCGTGTGTAACCGTGATGGTCTCTTCTCGGCGGAGTCCGGGAAGTGAACACGGTGTTGGAGTTATGCTTGACGTAGGTTGCTATAGGATCACTTCTTGATCATACTTTTATCGACCGTGCTTTGCCCTCTCTTCTCGCTCTCTTTTGCGATTGTAGCCACCATATATGCTAGTCGCTTGCTGCAGCTCCACCTCATTACTCCATCCTTCCTATAAGCTTAAATAGTCTTGATCTCGCGGGTGCGAGATTGCTGAGTCCCCGTGGCTCACAGATACTTCCAAAACCAGTTTGCAGGTGCCTATGTTACCGTGCAGATGACGCAACCAAGCTCAAGGAGGAGCTCGATGAAGATCTTGCCCTTTGTGTTGTTTCGTTCTAGTTGATCAGTAGTGGAGCCCAGTTGGGGTCGATCGGGGACCTTTGTCGCATTTGGGGTTCTTCTTTTATTTTGGTTCCGTAGTCGGACCTTGATTGTATCTGGATGATGTAATGCTTTATTCATGTAATTGTGTGAAGTGGCGATTGTAAGCCAACTATGTATCTCTTTCCCTTATGTATTACATGGGTTGTGTGAAGATTACCTCACTTGCGACATTGCTTTCAATGCGGTTATGCCTCTAAGTCGTGCTTCGACACGTGGGAGATATAGCCGCATCGAGGGCGTTACAAGTTGGTAATCAGAGCCTTCCCCGACCTTAGGAGCCCCACTGCTTGATCGTTTTTAGCGGCCGAGTTGTGTCTAGAAAAATGTTTTGAGTCCTTTAGGATTATATATATCGGAGAGTTAGGAATTCTTTTTACTCCCCAGTCTCTTCATCGCTCTGGTAAGGCATCCTGACGTAGAGTTTTGACTCTTCTCTTCTCAAATTTCACTAAAAAAATTTAGGATCACGCGGGTATCTTGGAATCGTTCCGATGGTTTTATGATGAGAACATTGTCTTGGTGCCTCCTGTCAGGGGTTTAGTGGAAGTGTCCCGGGGAGTTGAGCTCTGAGGTGTTGTCGTCATAATTTTATCGTTGCAGTTCTGGAATACCTGAGTTTAGTACGCCGACATCGAAAATCTCTTTTATGCAGTTGTTGGTGAGATAACCCCGATAACCCAGTACTGAGGTGAGTACGGGAGTATTGCCATGACTTGTATAACGGATGCTTTTCGAAGGTTGAGGTAGACGATTTCCGAAGGTTTCTTGGTTATGTGTTGAAGGATGGATACAGCTGGATGTAGGATTTGTTAGTTTTGGGTGAGATATTATGCTTCCCCTGTATCCCCAACACCTGATTGCATAACCGGAAAATTTCGGGAGTTTCATAGGTGGGAATTCAAGTAGCTCGTAGGATATCTTTCCGACAGATGTATGATATGAAATTGGGGTTCGACGTCTAGTGGTCCGTCTATTCACGGTCGATTTTACAGTGGTCTCGTTGTGTCTTAAAGAGTCCTTGGCTATGCCGACTCGGGGACGCTTCGTATGTCATGTGCACTGCCTTGTACATGATGGTGCTGTACGATCGAGCCCGTGTAGGCCCCACCACGAAAACTTCGGACGAAATCTCTATCATATGTTTGTTCTGGCTTATTTTGCAAGCCAATCCTTTGTTTTGTTTTGAGTTGTGGTATTCGAGTTGCTTCGAAGTCAAATGTTGATTCCATACCTTTTCCAAATGGTGTTCTCATATTCCTATGTGAATACTAATCCTTCTTGATCATCGAGTCTGTCTTGTCAATCCTTTTTTTTAACCGGTGTGTCTCTCCTCAAGTGGATCCGTTCACGTCAACATTTGCAAGATCATTTATCACTTCTTCTCAACGGTGTTTGTTTCATCCGTCTCCAAGTTGCCTTTGTTTTTCCCACCCTCCCTCCCTTTTGTTTTTCTTCAAGGACTAAGATTTCTTCTTCAAGTATCCATTTTATTGATGGGAAGTTTCTCCATTCTTTTCCGTCAATGTTCTTATCCGGTGATTCTCATGAAGATTCTAATGGAGCTTCAAGTTCGTCATTCCTCGTTCTTTTCTTCTCCGGTGGATTTAATTCAAGCTTTGGTATTAAGCATACTCCTTTTCTTTTTTTTCCAATGCTTTTCTTATGCCGGTGCACCTCTTAATCATCCATCTCTCGCTATTAAATTGTTCCGGAGTGCTCAAGATATCTCGAAGATTCGTGTTTCCACTCTGCATTCGTTCAAGCTCTTTCGAGATTGGTATCTCATTCAAGTCATTTAATTCAACCGGTGCAACATCTCTTTTAAATCTTTTCAACGGTGTTCTTTTGAGTGGGCCCTAACCCACAGGTCTTTTCCCAGGATCTTACCTGACTCTTCTATTTTCCCAGAGCTATCCTAAATTCTTCTCCAAGTTTGACGTAAGAATGAGTTATCATTAGTCAAATGCTTTTCTCCAAGATCTTTCAAATTCTTTTCATAGTTGGCTCAACCTCTTCGCTTTTGATTCTTCCGGTGTGCCTCAATAATTCTTGGTGGTGTTTCTCGTTGTCATTCTCATCATTTGAAGACCGAAGAAGAGTTTCTCTTTAATCTTGCTCTATTCTCTTCAAGATTCATGGTGCTAGCTTGTTGCCATCCTCTCATAATTGTTTTCGATTGTGAGAATCTTTTTCACCCATCAGGAGATATTCAAGAGTCTTCTCAGTTTGTCATCCGGAGTCCATCAATTCAGGTTTATTCATTCTCAGCCGTCAGTTATCATTCTCCTATCTTGCCGGTGCATCTATCGAATATCCTCTAATCAGTTCTTGATCTCTTTGTTCTCATGTATCTAGTTTGTCTCAAGCACCTTCGTTCATTTGCTAATTCTTACCGGTGATGCACCCCTACTTCGATCATTTTCAATTCTTACGGTGGTTCTTTCAAGATCTCTCTTCCTTGTTCATCATATCAATTCATTTGTTGTTCCAATCCTACCGGTGGTTCGTTGAAGACCTTCTCAAGTTTACGCTATATCTCTTTTAATCCTTTCTACGAGAATAAGTAGTATGCCAAATCCGTTGATTGTCGTCAATTTAATTGGTGAAGGATAAGCATAACATAATTCTTATTCTTGTTCATCCAAGTGATTAATTCTTTATTCCGGAGGCCCTTAAAATTCTCGGTTTCATTTGTTTCATCTTCTCTTTTTCCCGGAGTTCCAAGCTCTAATTATCACGGAGATCCATCTAAATCATTGCAAGGATTCACCTTGTGTTTTCAATTTCTCTTTCTTTTCATTCCTTTTGTTTACCGGAGTTCTTCATGGAGGTTCTACATGATGGTTCATCAAGGATTTAATTCCCTTCTCAAAGTTTTCATCGAGATTCTTTCCTAAGGAGCTCAAGCTTTCTTCATATGGTAATCCGGAGTGCAATTCTTTCTACCATATTTTGGAGGTGGTATTATGTCATTCTTGATAATTTGAGTTCATGTTTCCATGATTCACATGTTGTTAAGAATGAGTTATTTTTAAATCCATCAACCTCGTTGTTGGAGTTATCTTGTGTCATATTTCACCTAAAAGCCTTCCATTGGGAATGTTGCTATTTGTGGTGCTTGCCAATGATCCAAGTTATCTCTTTATCATCTTGGTGGAAGAAGTTTTCATCTCTTCGTTGATCTCAAGCAAGCAATTGTTTCCGTTAGTGGCCGGTTGTCACCTCATAATTTTGAGATGTTTTCCATAAGCCCACTACAAGCTTGTGCTTTTCGTTGTTGATTTTCCAACAACTCCGTTCAATTCTTCTTTGCAAGGATGCTTTCCAAACTCATTTGTGGCAGAAGTTGGCATTTTCTTCTCCATTCTGTTATTCCAATGATATATCTTCTATTATTTCTTTCGGAGGCATTGTGACGTTGCTCTTTTCACTCACCATCTCGATTCGTGAGGATCGTGTTCTTTTCTTGCTTATCCATTTAACCGGAGTGTCGTGTTTTCATTCGAGTTCTCTAATCTTATCAAGTTTTCCCTCCTTCCTCAACTGGAGAGCTGTCTGAAATCCTTCTTACCCATTGTGCCATTCTTTCAATAGTTCCGGAGGCAGTGTGTTGTTGATTTCATCAAGTAACATCCCATCTTCTCAAGTTCATGTTCTATTCCTTCCATGTTCAACCGGAGTACTGCCCGAATTCTTCCCCTCTCATCTTGTTTTAACCGGAGTGGTTTCGAATTCTATCTTGTCCATTAAACTCTTGATTCATGTCTTTGCAACCTTCAAGTTGTCATAATGTTCCTTGTTCCTCTTTCTAACGGATTGTTTGCAATCTCGTTCATCTCCTTTGTATTCTTTCTTTCAATTTGTTCAACCTCTCAAGGTTCTTTGGTTTCACTCATTGGTCAAAGAAGCAACTTAGTTTTACCTCTTCTCTTCCTCTTTCATTTCTCTCCGGTGCCATCTAGATCTCGGGACGAGATCCTCTTGTAGTGGTGGAGTGTTGTAACGCCACGAGACCGACGCTCCAGAAGACTTCCAGCTATTCCGAGTTTCGTCGTGTGATTTGTTTTATTTGTTGCATTCATCCTTGCATCATGTGCATTGCATCATGCCATCATGTCATTTCATTTTTTAAAACCTCAACTAAATAATTGTATGGATTTTTCGATCCATTTAAATCGAGGGACTCACATGGTGACTTCTCTTTATAACATATCCTCCAATATTAGGGAGCTATATTAAATATTCCACTATTTCAGAATCACCAAAACACACTTGCAAAATAATTCCCCATGCCTTTGACCTCAATCGTTGTCCAATAATTTATTTCATCATTTTCCGGAGCTCCACCAAAAATCCAAACATTTTTGGACCTTCCCAAACCTCACTTCCTATTCAAATCATTTGAATTTAAATCAAATGAGTTTGAATTTAATCTTTCAATCATGGCCTTTCTATTTTTCTCGGAACAAACTCATTTTTGCGAGTCCGGAAAAATTATCCCCGTGCCCAACTCTTTCTCTAACCTTTCTTTTCTTCCCTTTTTCATTCTCTTTATTTTTTCTGTTTTGCAAAGAGATTTAGAGAGAGAGAGAGAAGGAGCCTAGCAGCCTGGGCCTCCCAACCTCCCGCGCCGGCCCAAGGCCAAGGCCAACCTAAGCCGGCCCAAGGCCCAGCCGACCCCTCTAACCCTAGCCGCCAGGAGACCGATCCCCTCCTCTCGATCTCTCCCTCCACTCTCTCCCTACGCCGCCACTTGCCCGAACCCCTCTGCTCGATCCCATCTCCTTCCTCTCGCCCGACCCCCATCTCCTCTGCGCCGCAGCCTCGTCAGCGCCGGCTCCCGTCGCCGATGCCTTCTTCCAGCGCCGCCGCGCCATCTTCTTCAGGCGCTCGAGCACGAGCTCGTCCCCGCCGCGCCAAGCCCCTCCCCATCGACCATCGTGCCGGCACCCAAGCGCGTCGCCCGTGCTCCTTCCCCGCTTCAGACGCCTCGCCGTCCGTCTTTCCGCTGGAACGCGTGCCCGAGTCCGTTCGACTCTGCCGGCCGCCGTGACCGCCTTCCCCGCCTTCGCTCGCCATCTCCGACAAGTGCAGGCGTCGGTGAAGCCCCACAGCGCCTTCTCCAGCTCGTCGTCGACCTCGCCCCGCCTCTGCCGTTTCGCCGGATGCCTTCCCTGCTGCTGGGGACTCGGATCCACCCATTCCCCGTCTCCGGCGCCGTGCTAGGCCGCCACCTTCGCCTCACTGCTACTGCTGCCCTCTGCTGCTCTCCTTGAGCGTGCCCGCTTCCTGCCGCTGCTCACGCACCGCATGTCCTTGCTGCTGCCAACTCAAGGCCCTCGTGTTGCTTCGTTTCGGTGACCATATGGACCGCCAAGTTCGACTACGATCCTCGAGACCATCGGGTTGCACGCCAACATGAGTACGACCACAGACGGCTACCTGCGGATGGATTTCGTCAAGTTCAACGACGACCCGTGAAGCACATGGGTACATCAAGTTCCTCTCCGAAAAACGTGTACCATCTACCGTCGCTCGAAGACCCGTGTACGACTACTTCCACGATGTCCATGAACCACTACCGTCGACCCTCGAAGACCCCGTGGGCCCCGAACATCCACGGGACATGAACAACTACTTCCACTATGATATGTACCACTACCGTCGTCATGTACAACTACTTCCCACGACGACCCGAGAACGTCTACTTCCTCTACATCGTACCGAACTCGATCCGCCCCGAAAACGCTTGCTTCAAAGGTATAACCGCCGAGAACGACCGCCGTGGACCGAATGCATGTGTTGAATGAGATGCTCGAGTTTTGCACCGTGATCGAATCGTCCTTGCGATGCCCCTCTTTTGCCGTGCCACCGTCCCGTGGGAACCCGGAAGTCGGGATCACCCCACCATCTTGCATGACTCGCTCACGTCACGCCTCCTTTTGCACCGGTATCTCTGTGAGCTACCGGAACTGATATGTTGCCGTGGCATCATTTTCGGATATGTTGCCGTGGCACCATTTTTGTTTCGCCGCCGTGGCACCCTTTTTGTTCCGCCAGGGTGACAAATGCTTCATAACATGCTCATGTCAACATTTTCATAAAATTGCATAAAACTTGTATATGTCATCCGCATCATGATAACAACATTTAAAATGTTTAAACTTGTTGTTGCATTAAATTGCTAAATGCATATGGGGATTTACCGGATTTGTTGTTTTTATATCGGGCCCCATTTAAATTGTTTAGATGGTATAGTTTATATTATGCTTCACCTCTTGCCATGTTTAACAACAGTTAATATTGTTGGGTAGCTTAAACGAGAGATAACTAAATAATTGATGTGGTGTTCCGTCAACATGCACCTCGTTGCATATTGAGCTCCACTTAACTTGTAGTATTGTTTGTTGCACTTTGCCATGCCATGCCTCATTAAACCGGACATGCATCATACTTGTTTGTGCATCATGACTTGTTTATGCTTGTGTGTTTACTATGTTGTTTGTTTCTTTTCGGGTTGCTTCTCTCGTTAGCTTCGGTTTCGTTCCGGAGTTGTGAGGATTCGTTCGTCTACGTCCGTTTGTCTTCTTCATGGACTCGTTCTTCTTCCTTGCGGGATCTCAGGCAAGATGATCATACCCTCGAAATCACTACTATCTTTGCTATGCTAGTTTGCTCGCTCTTTTGCTATGCCAATGCTACGATGCCTACCATTTGCTTGTCAGCCTCCCAAATTGCCATGTCAAACCTCTAACCCACCATGTCCTAGCAAACCGTTGATTGGCTATGTTACCGCTTTGCTCAGCCCCTCTTATAGCGTTGTTAGTTGCAGGTGAAGATTGAAGTTTGTTCCTTGTTGGAACATGGAGATGTTGTTCCTTGTTGGAACATGTTTACTTGTTGGGATATCACAATATATCTTATTTAATTAATGCATCTATATACTTGGTAAAGGGTGGAAGGCTCGGCCTTATGCCTGGTGTTTTGTTCCACTCTTGCCGCCCTAGTTTCCGTCATATCGGTGTTATGTTCCCGGATTTTGCGTTCCTTACACGGTTGGGCTATAATGGGAACCCCTTGACAGTTCGCCTTAAGTAAAGCTCTTCCAGCAATGCCCAACATTGGTTTTACCATTTGCACTAACAACCTACCACCTTCCCTTGGGTTCTGCAGACTCAAGGGTCATCTTTATTCTAACCCCCCCCCCCCGGGCCAGTGCTCCTCTGAGTGTTGGTCCGAACTAGAGCCCTGTGCAGCGCCCCCTCGGGGAAACTCGAGGTTTGGTTTTAGTTGTACGGATTGCTCATCTGAGTGTGCCCTGAGAAAGAGATATGTGCAGCTCCTATCGGGATTTGTCGGCACATTCGGGCGGTGTTGCTGGTTTAGTTTTACCCTGTCGAAATGTCTTGTTGTACCGGGATACCGAGTCTGATCGGAACGTCTCGGGTGGAGGTCTATTCCTTCGTTGACCGTGAGAGCTTGTGATGGGCTAAGTTGGGACACCCCTGCAGGGTATTATCTTTCGAAAGCCGTGCCCGCGGTTATGGGCAGATGGGAATTTGTTAACGTCCGGTTGTAGAAAACCCGAAGTTGACCTTAATTAAAATACATCAACCGCGTGTGTAACCGTGATGGTCTCTTCTCGGCGGAGTCCGGGAAGTGAACACGGTGTTGGAGTTATGCTTGACGTAGGTTGCTATAGGATCACTTCTTGATCATACTTTTATCGACCGTGCTTTGCCCTCTCTTCTCGCTCTCTTTTGCGATTGTAGCCACCATATATGCTAGTCGCTTGCTGCAGCTCCACCTCATTACTCCATCCTTCCTATAAGCTTAAATAGTCTTGATCTCGCGGGTGCGAGATTGCTGAGTCCCCGTGGCTCACAGATACTTCCAAAACCAGTTTGCAGGTGCCTATGTTACCGTGCAGATGACGCAACCAAGCTCAAGGAGGAGCTCGATGAAGATCTTGCCCTTTGTGTTGTTTCGTTCTAGTTGATCAGTAGTGGAGCCCAGTTGGGGTCGATCGGGGACCTTTGTCGCATTTGGGGTTCTTCTTTTATTTTGGTTCCGTAGTCGGACCTTGATTGTATCTGGATGATGTAATGCTTTATTCATGTAATTGTGTGAAGTGGCGATTGTAAGCCAACTATGTATCTCTTTCCCTTATGTATTACATGGGTTGTGTGAAGATTACCTCACTTGCGACATTGCTTTCAATGCGGTTATGCCTCTAAGTCGTGCTTCGACACGTGGGAGATATAGCCGCATCGAGGGCGTTATAAGCCGGCTCCGGTAGACAAAAGAAAACTAGTACTCCACTATATAGGTAGGAGCCTCCGCGCTTGCTTGCTATTGTTGCTCTCTTCACACTGTCTCGTCCTCTCTAGATCTAAACACGATAGCGGTGGCCACACTCTCTCTCTCTCTCTTTGCTCACCGCTGGTCACAGATCCAGCCGGATCCTCTCCGCCGGGGAAGGTGAGAAGGTGCACCATTCACGCGGTCGTCCTCGGCGACGGCTCTTACCCACTGCTGGCGCGCCTCGATCAGCCTGCCTTGCCGTTCTCTCCCAAGCACCGCTGGCGAGGGAGGGCCTCCGACCCCTTCTTCCTTGCTGCCGTAGTGTGGGCAGATTCGACCTCCCACCGCCTACCTAGCGACATCTCGACGACCATCAGGTATAACTTCCTTCGAAACCGGCCTTGCTCTATGTCTCAAGCTCCTGATGTTGCTGCATTTGTATCTTTTACTATTTCTCAGGCCCCCTTGTAGATAGGATCGATCGGCTATTCGAAAACCACCTATTTTTTTACGGTTAAGAGGTAAAATTGGTTCATGCACTCGAATCTAGTACTACTTGGTTCAAACAAGGAAGAAAGGGGGTGGGGCCGAGGGAAGATTTGTTACCTGAATCTAGGACTTGGTCGAAAGAGGAAATAATGGGGGCAAAAAGTAGCAGACACTGGCTATCCAACTGGTCTCTAGGTCTAATAGGAAATAAAGGGAAACGCAGTACAAACTCAATATAAACCCGATCTATTGGTTGAAAAAGGAAAGAAAGTGGGGATTGGGGGACAAGTCAACAGAGTAAGTCCAGCACTAGATTTGCTAGCCTCACACAATATAAGGTGGCTATGCCGAACAAAAATGGGACCAACCCAGATATCTTGTTCTGATGTTTGTTACCCCGAGCCACTCTTATGTAATGCCACTGGTAAAATGTAGTTGTCGCACTGTTAAAAGTAAGGGCACGTTAAACCAATGTTGTTTTCAATGTAATGCCTCCAGTAATATGAATCAATGGCACTTTTTTACATGTCCTGCTAAATTTCCCATTAAGTTAAGTTGGTTCTTTTCGTTAGAAATGCAACTGTCGTGGTCCGCCTACTCTCCCGTGCCCAAAGTAATGTCATATTTAATGGTTGTCATAGTTAATCCTAATGCCCACACTACTATCTAGCAATGCCACTGCTTTAGAAATTGCTATTGTCCTTGTAGGATTGCCATTCAGATAAGGAACATGCTTATTTTCATTTGATGCATGTTTCATCACTTGTTAGTCAACCTCCTTTCCACCTTTTTGTGCAAACAGAGATATACATTTCACGCTCGATCTTAGTGGAACTGCACAAATGATATCCAAATTATAGTTGAACATTCCAGGAGCTTCACAACCAACCTTGATGTTGCTCAATTTTATTGCAACTAATGAAGAAGAAGCTCTGTGTGTTTCACCTTCTAATGGAAATGGAACCGGGGCTGGAGCCCTTTTCTTTAAAAAATGAAGAAGAAGCTGCTAGCTCACGGGACATTGCTTCATTTTAGGTGAACTGCACCAAAAGGTCCCATGAATTGAATCATCCATGTTGGTGACTGAAAGAGCGAGCTTCAACATCCCAGTATAAGCACCCCCGGCCTCCATCCTTGCGACCCACGGTACACCTCGTTTGCCACCTGCTCGACCCTAGTGTCACACATAAAATGAAGTAATAATACAATTAAAATAGAGCATGTGTCCTCTCTATCATTTCATTTCCAATGTAGATAAAAAAAGTGCTTATCTTTGTTAATGTATGTTTCATCAACTAGTCCCATTGTTAATGTTTAAGCGTTTCTGCAAACTGGGGTGCTTAATTTTAGTTGATCTGTAAAAAAATAGAGATTTGAATGTCTCAAGGCGCCTCCTTGTACTACCGCTATACACTAATGTTCATCACTGGCAGAAGGTGTATCTGGGAGACTTGGGACGATTTCCAGTATGAGGCGTACCGTATGAGGCGTCGCAGGGCCCATCTTGCCCTCGCAGCATGACATACTATGATACTATCGCAATATTTTCTTCTATTTATTTTGTGTGTTTCATCAACTAGTGCCACTATAATGTAATCATGCTTTTTCATTATCTATGCAAACAGGGTTATTCAGCTGCATTTTCGTGGAACTGCACAAATGTATGTATGGAACCGGCATATATGCAGAGTGCAAGGTGTGCCAAATAAAAATTACCGACACCAACCATGTTCCATGCACGCATTGGCATCCACCACCACCAGTGGGATGTGTGGCTCTCTCTATGGACGGATCTTTCTCGGCAGCAAATCCTCTAACCAAATACTAGTGGCTTATATTGGCAGTTTTCTAGGGAGTACTCTTTTCTGAAAGAAGCACCAATCTATTTTTCTTTATTTGTACACTGTCTTACAACTTTGACCCAAAGGTCCAGAGCTATTTTAGGGTGATTGGCGTAGTACTCGAAGACTGATTGTAAGCATGATCCTCGTTAGCTGTCACACTGATTGTAAGCATGAGTAGGTGGAAGATTAGGTTAGTGCGAAGCTTACCTTAAACCCTACTGCCACCGTTGAAACGAGGCGAGCGTCGAGGGAACCGTGGAGAACGGCGGGGAAGCGACGTCGCGCCATCCGGCCTCCTCTAGCGGTGGGAGAACGAATACTCCTATGGCTCCAGCTGGCTCTACAACCTCACGAACGGCACACCATACTCGATCGATTCGTTATCCTCTGGGTGATCGACCTTCGACATGTACGCCCACCACCTCCGCCAGACTGTCGCCTCGGGTGAATCTGTCTACTCCATCGCCCAGAGGAGATACTCGATGAACTCGGAGGACTGCGGTGTGACTGCCGCCGAGGAGTACATGTACATCGCCGCCCTCATCGACGTCGTCTCGCTCTTTCGCATACATTGCCACATGGCCCTCACCGTCCTCGAAATCTCCCACTCATTGTCAAACCAAGTAAGGATCTCCTTCAACCTCGCTAACTTTGCCTGGTCGCCGGCGGCGATCTGCCTGATTCGCTGTTGCGTCCTCTCCATAGATGTCCTTCTGAGTGGTCTGGTGCTAGCTTTGGAAGATGGGAGGAGAGACGATGGTCTTGCAATAGAGAAGAGGGAGAGGCGAGATGGTGGTTTTGCAATGGAGATGATGGAGAGGAGAGGAGGTGGTTTTGCAATGGAGAAGATCAAAAGAGGGAGAGGCGAGACGGTGGTTTTCGAATGGAGATGATGGAGAGGAGAGGAGGTGGTTTTGCAATGGAGAAGAGGGAGAGGAGCATGCGGCAGCGATTTAGGATTGGACGAGAGGGCCGGCGCGTTGTGACTGGATCAAAATCAAAATCAATTTACCCTTCAATTAAGAAAGCGGCCCCATATTAACTAGTCTCCCTTTTATTCTGGGTCATAATTGACCATGATTTTCGCACATAAAATATATGTTATACGTTGCAAAAATAATATAATTTGGAAGTAAATTTAGATACGCACCAAACGATACAATTTTTGGTGACATGCATTCACATTTTGCTTGTCAAATACAGTAAGTGGTCAAACTTTGACCCAAAATACACAAAACAAAAAAATACTTCCAAGACCAGCGTCGCTCTTCCGCTCTTCTCCTCTTAAACCACCGCCGCTCCTCTCCTGTTCCAATCTAAATCCAGCGCCGCTCCTCTCCTCTTCCATTTCAAAACCACCGCCCCTCCTCTCATGTTTGAAAGTGCGTTATATCGACTAGAGGGGGGGAATAGGCGATTTTTATGAATTCTTCACTGAGGAATTTGCCGGTGAGGAAATTCCTTAGCGAAGAACTACTTGCAATGGAATAAGTACTCAGAAGTAAGCATAACAGAATACAAACATAGTCATCATGATGAAATGAAGACAAACACAGAGTACAGAAAGCGTAATCACAGGATAACACAAGATGAAGACAAACAGACAGAAGAAATTGAACTGAGGAAATTGAGAAAGTCTTCAGTCAAAGTCTTCAAACACAGATATGAACAATCACTCAACACAATAATGTGGAAATGAAAGAGTTGAGGAAATAGAACCAGTAAGGTTGGTGAAGACAATGATTTGGTAGACCAGTTCCAACTGCTGTCTCAGTTGTACGTCTGGTTGGAGCGGCTGAGTATTTAAACTCGAGGACACACAGTCCCGGACACCCAGTCGCTGAGCACGCAGCTCAGGACACCAAGTCCTCACCATATTCTCCTTCAACTAAGGTCACACAAACCTCGTCCAATCACTTGTGGTAAGTCTTCAGGAGACTTCCAAACCTTCACAGACTCGGTCACTCGACGATCCACAATTCCTCTTGGATGCTCTAGACCATGACGCCTAACCGTCTGGAAGAAGCACAGTTGTCGGGGATATACCCCGCAGTGTAACCCGGCCGGAAGTATAACCCGACCGGACTTGGCGACTCACTAATGACCCGCCCTGGCTGGACGACACACTAAGTGACCCGCCCGATCCTGGCGACTTATGGGTGACCTGGCAAGCGGATCAGAGGAGCGACAAGACCCAGGGGCCCAGGAGGCTCAAGGCCTAGAATGTCGGCTTACGTTATGGTAGGCCGGCTTAAGAGGAAACAAGAACAATCTCTAGGGCTATACACAAAGAGCCGGCTTGTCGGCGACTCTCTCATGATCATAATGAGACCTAGCCACAAACAACATGTAGGGTTATTACCGGATGATGTTTCCCGGGGCCCGAAGCTGTCTAAATCATTGTCTTGTGTTGCATCTCTCGATTCCACTCAACCCCTCTCAAGCTACCACATAGATGCGTTGGCCTCGCGACTAAGTCCTTACATTAGGACATCTGCCGTGACAAATCCACGACAGTTGGCGCCCACCGTGGGGCCAAATGCACGGTGGTGTTGAGTTCTTGGAGGGATCTCTTCCAGGGATCGGAGAAGGTCGCAAATTTCCCGATGAAGAAAAGTCAGTTTTGAAAGGATCTATATCAGTGTTGATCAAAATTAGAAATTATTTAATGGAGTTCATCCGATTGGTTGGCGATATTATCAGAGAAGATCCCGAAGGATTAGCTTGGTTCAGTGTAGGTTCACCGAAATCCAATGGGTGCAAATCATCAACATGAACAAGGCCAATTTGTTTCAAGCCGCCGCCGACACCCGGCCCGTGAGTGTATTCATCGCGTTTCACCTTAAACCGCCACACCTCGAGCAAGTTTGCCTTTTCTTCACCAGGTCAATTCCATCAATTCCAGGCTTTGTTGTTTGTTGCCTCGACCAAGGACTCCAGCGCTGCCTCCGTGGTTAATTTCGTCTTCGCCTTCGAATCCGTGTTGGAGCCGTGAGTCACCGCATCTATTCTGAGTTGCCCCAGGGAATTAGCTTCCGCCACGGACTCTAGGCTGCTGTCACTGTCATCCACCTGTTTCCGTCTTTGTTGCGTCCTGCAAACCGTACGGCCACCGCCCTAAAGATCGCCAAGACCGACAAGATTTTCTGCTGCCGCTAATTGAAGGAGTCGGCTCGGCCTGACACGTATTTTTCTTAGTTCCAACACACATCCAATTCATTGAGCTGCCAGGTCGTGTTTGAGAAGACCGATTCCACTGTAGCCTTGCTACTTTCCACGTGAAGCAAAGTCCAACTTTTATTTCACTGCCAAGAACCAGTACTAGTACTAGCATGCAACAGTTTTGGAAGGACATAACTCGACTGACAAAAACGGGGTTGAAAAACACACAAGGAAGCCAATTCAAGATTCAAGGGAAGGAAAAGTTAGTACTGACACGTGGATCCAGAAACCCCTACGACCTGGAAGTAGGTTTAAGTCATGGGTTCAGTCTCCGCGGACAGGGGGCGCTGGCCTCTACCGGTTCACCATCGCCTCTGCGATGCCCGGACCGGCCGACCCGCCAGCCATTTCGCCCCGTTCCAGATGGTGTTGGGTCACCGCAGTGCCATGCGGGCAGTTGCTGTAGCCCGCTGGTTCGGCCGGTTCTAAGGTGGAAGATTGATGCTACTCACAGGACATCATTCAGTCAGATTGATTTGTTGCTGATCCAGCATCAGCGCAATTATTACATTCACCCAAGCCATCGGAAAAAAATATTAGGACCATTATTTGTTACAACAGTGTCGCAAAGGGGCGTGTGCCAATATCATTTTTGCATTAACACGTTCGTGTTGTGCTGCTGAACGGATACATGCGCAAGTTACTGCCCCCGCTACATCAACACACGTGACTGACTCATCGTCCGCGCCCGCAGCCGAGTCGCTTACAACACCGTTGCCGACTCTCCCGTCCGCACTGGCTTACAAACGCCGATGTCAGCTCTCCTGTCCGCACCGGCTCATAAATGTTGCGGCAGCACCCGACTCTGTCGATCGCGCCGGCTTACAATACCACGGCCAACTCTCTCATCCGCACAGCTTACAATACCGCGGCCGACTCACGCGTCCACTCCATCTTCTAAATGTTGCGACCGACTCATCTGTTGTCCGGGCGAATCCGATGACATCCATCTAAGTATATTTTTTGGCATATATTTATTTTTGTCAAAGAACAATTACTTTGGTCTGTATATTTTTATGTGCAGCAAAGGTGGTGCCGTGTTGCGCCTCTGAAGTATACGTCAGCACCATCACACACTGGCGTCTGCGCCCGCTTACTGATGGAACAGGTGTGCGTAAGTCGCCACCCGTGCAGCTTAATCTACATCAAACCGCAAGAGCCGCGTTGAGCCGCCCTTGCCGCTTTGAGCCGTCGGGGTTATATTAAGTCGCCGTTCTGCCTGAGCCACCGGAACTATATTGAGTTCTTGGTCTGCCTGAGCCACCTCTGTAGCGATCAACGGATCATTTGTCATCCGAACAAATTAGGTGATATCCATCCGAGTTTGTCTTATTAGCACATGTTGTTTTGTCAAAGAACAGTTTATCTTTGCCTTGGTCTACAATATTGTTTATGCAGGGCAATTATATATGACAAAAAGTGATATTATACTGCGGAGATGGAGGCACGCCAACATCTCTTGGCACATGTGATCGTCGTTACTCAACGGACTCCCGCACCGGCTTACAAAGCCGTGGCTGACTCTCTCCATCGCGCCGGCTTACAACGCCACGGCGGGTTTATCTATTTGTGTCGCCTCAGATGTTGCGGTCGTCTTCACCGTCCGTCTCTCGTGGCCTGGTCTACATCAACACATCGGGGCGCACTTGTCTGCATGAGTTGTTTATTGAGTATGAGCAAGTCACTACTTGGGAAGCCCGGTTTTCTTCCAACAAATTGGAGGCAAATTATCATGTATTGTCAGCCGCCGTCTGCACTGGATGGCTCAATGTCCGGGTGCACAAGTCGCTGCTATTGCGTTTTGGTTAACTTCAAACAACCAGTTGGAAGGAACCATTGGCCGAGTTGCTAACACGGTTCGTACGGGATCATTTATAACCCGCTGCAGTCACCTCAACCTTCTGTGGATTCACATCGCGTTATCAATGCCAATGATATACACCTTTTGCTATGGTCAAATATGGAGAATCTCAAGCCAAATCTTTGAGTCATCTTGAGACTTGGGGGCTACAATGGTATGGCTCAGCAAAATTAGCCGGTTTCAATGGATTCAAGAACTCCGGGTCATTGGAGGGAAGGTAACCCGGTTGAAGAGGCTACCGCTATATTGGTGAAAAATTAAAAGGCCGTCAGAAAATTTCCGGCTTAAAAAGAAGGACTCCGATTTAAAATTTGGTTCAAGAGACATCTCTCTCCCACAAAGCACTGACACTCTTAATATCTGGTTTAAAAACCAGTTCAAGGGAAATTTATTTACCGCAAGGTTTTGAAGCTCTCAAATCCCGTTCAAATACGGCTCAAGGTAAATTTATCTCTCTCAAAGTTTTGAATCTTTCAAAGCCGGTTTAAACTTCCGGTTCAAAAAGAATTAATCTCTCACAAGTTCGAGTTCTCAGAAAGATTAAAGGGTGCCAAAAAGAACTTGCTGCCATGATGCGTAGTTCAAACATAGGTATCATGCCTTACGGCTTATCTTATTATGGTCACTTGGGGGCTTCCTGCTCATCGGGCATAGCTATCAGTACCCTCTTGATCGGCGCAATGCCAAAACTTATATGGTCACTTGGGGGCTTCCTGTTCAAACATAGGTCATATTCGAACCAAAGAGAACATAGCTGTCGATACCCTTTTGATTAGCAAACTGCTAAACCTACTTGGGGGCTTCTTGATCATATCTGAATCATAGCTCAACCCCTTTGGGAATCGACGTGGATCGTATTCGAATCAGCGTCGCTAAACAACTCTTAAGGTCACTTGGGGGGTTCCTGTTCAAACATAGGTCGTATTCGAACCAAAGAGAACATAGTTGTCGATACCCACTTTGATCGGCATCGCCAACGCCATTGGGGGCTATATGATCGTATTCGAATCTTAGCTTAACCCCTTTGGAACGGTTTACTGATCGTATTCAAATCAGAAGCCTCAAAAAAATTTATCTATTTTTATAAAATCGCAAGTATTTGAGTTGTGACAAATATCATATGTGCCGGCTCTTACAGAGTTGAGTTATCAACTTCACTGTCCGGGTCACATAACCCGGCGGTATCATTCAAAGGATCATAGGGATCTTGTGATCTACTTGTGTGCAGGATAAGACTATATTTGGGTGGTTACCCGCCCTGGCTATTGACATTATATCGCCAGTGCATATGTTGTTTAAACTCTGTGCAGGATCTACAAAGCTATGGCTTACATAAATGATCAAGTTCAAGCCCATCATCAAAGATTGAAATTGATGTCTCAAAAGGGTTATTAATTCTTGATTTTCTCAAAGGCTATACGCCACCGGGTTACAATGAATGCGCATCGGCCAAGAGCCGCCAGGTATTTAAACTCCGGATTTACTTGTCAACTGATGAAGTATTCAAATTTTTAATAGCCAAAACTGGCTGGATTTTCATGATGATATTGAATGATTGAGATTTTCATGCCGGATTATATTGTTCAAATCTTAAATAGCCAACATGGCTGGATTTCTATTATGATTATCAATAACCAATGTTATGATTGAGGTTTTCAAAGTCGCTTCAGCGCAATGGCTATTGTTTTATCAATGGATATGATTTATTCTACAATGAAAGAAATAGTCCCGAGTCGCTGCAGGCTTACGACCCGGCACTTGGGGGCTACATTATTCAAATTGATGTTACACCAAATATGCAAGTCTCATGTCGCTGCAAGCATGCACCATGACACTTGGAGGCTAATGCAAAGTCATTTTTGTTCACCTCATTGAAGACCCGACTCATCACATCGTAATGAGCCGGCCCTTGGGGGCTACCAATTGCTCCTGTCAAAAATTCAAGTTTTTATGAGCATAAGGCAATTACAAGTCCCAGGTTTCTGCAAGCATGACAACCCGGCACTTGGGGGTTACATATGTGGAATATTCAGTTTATGACTAATGATTGAGATGAATAACCCGGATTTCTTCAAGGTTGCAACACTTATATTGAAGCAAGTCTTAAGTTATCACTATGTTCTCCTCTTAAGACTTGGGGGCTACAGGTATTATGCATATAAAGAAGGAACATCTTCAAATTTTTAGCTTTGAGTAAATTAGGAAGATCAATTACATGACCCGGTGTCAACAACAATTATGACTCGACATCATCAGTCTTTTATAACCCGGAGATTTTGGAAATTATAACTTGGCAAGATCTACATCTTTAGGCCGGTTGAAAATCAGATGAGTCTTTCAAGACCTATATTTTTTAAGCCGGTGCTTTGGAAGCTGACTCAAATGGATTATTTGTTTACAATATTTCTTCTACAAGCAAATTGATTGTGAAGCTGGTCTATTGACCCGGATTTTCTAGAAGAACGAAATGACAAGGATTTAAGGATGTTCAGGTGCCGGTTTGCAAGAATTCTAAACTCGGGGCATAACCTGTCAAATTTGTTCTTGTGTTTATTTTGCAGCATAAGTTTACCCTGGATAAATCCAAGCTAAACTTGGGGGCTAATGTCGGGGATATACCCCGCGGTGTAACCCGGCCGGAAGTATAACCCGGCCGGACTTGGCGACTCACTAATGACCCGCCCTGGCTGGACGACACACTAAGTGACCCGCCCGATCCTGGTGACTTATGGGTGACCTGGCAAGCGGATCAGAGGAGCGACAAGACCCGGGGGCCCGGGAGGCTCAAGGCCTAGAAGGCCGGCTTACGTTATGGTAGGCCGGCTTAAGAGGAAACAAGAACAATCTCTAGGGCTAGACACAAAGAGCCGGCTTGCCGGCAACTCTCTCATGATCATAATGAGACCTAGCCACAAACATCATGTAGGGTTATTATCGGATGATGTTTCCCGGGGCCCGAAGCTGTCTAAATCCTTGTCTTGTGTTGCGTCTCTCAATTCCACTCAACCCCTCTCAAGCTACCACATAGATGCGTTGGCCTCGCGACTAAGTCCTTACATTATGACATCTGCCGTGACAAATCCACGACAACAGTCTTCAAAGGTAACAAGCATCGGATCCACGCAGGATCAATCTCTTCAGTGATGCTCAATCACTTTGGGTTTGTAGATGTTTGGGTTTGGGTTTTTCCTCACTCGATGATTTTCACTCAAAGTCCTCGGAGGATGGGATGCTCTCAAATGACAAGTGTCAGTTTCTCGTGGAGCAGCGAACTAGCTAGTGGTTGTAGGGGGCGGCTATTTATAGCCTAGGGAGCAGCCCGACATGATAAGACATAAATGCCCTTGTCTGATATGACCGTTAGGTGGATAAGATATTTTGGGATAGCTGGTGTGCAGCACAGCAATGGTCGGAAATTTGACTCTCAAATTCCTCAGGGCTATCATGTTCCTCACTGTGTAGGCAATCCGCACTGGCGAATTCCTAACTCCTCAGTCAGAACAAATTCCTCAGCGACTAGAAGAACTTCATCTCTGTCACTGAAGAAATTGACTGAATTGTATGAGATTTCCAATGGCTTCACTCGAAGGGATTGGTAGGTGTAGGATTTTGAGTTGAGCATCACATGGAAATTTTTCCTTAGTATTTCCTCGACCCCCTTTAACAGTACGGTGTTTCCTATGACTCAAGAAAGAGAAAAAAAAACTATGAAAATGAAAGTCTTCAAGCTTCATATTCCTCGCATGAATATCAAGTCTTCACGGACACACCAATTTCTTCACTTTCAAAGTCTTCATGAAAGTCTTCAGGAATACCAAAATCTTCAGTCGAACATATTCATTTTTAGGGGTCAACTTCCTCTGTAAATATCAAACTCCTCATAGACTTATAGACCCGTGTACACTCACAAACGCATTAGACCCTTAACCTATAAGTCTTCAATACACCAAAATCACTAAGGGGCACTAGATGCACTTACAATCTCCCCCTTTTTGGTGATTGATGACAATATAGGTTAAGTTTTCAACGGGGATAAACATATGAAGTGTAAGTACTGATATTGAGGAATTTGATTGCAATATACATGGAGATCTCCCCCTATATCTTGTAATTCATACACGCATTTAACATATAATATGAAGAATTTGAAATGCATGATGAAATATGGTGCCTGATGAAATTCAACATGCGTGCAATAATATTAATGAGGAACAAGCATGAAGAATAACGCATCAAGAGTATCAGAGCACAGTGCATCAAAAGTATCAGAGCACCATCAAGTTTAAGTTTACAACTTGATCCAATAAAGTTTCAGAAGAACAAGAGTTGTAACTTAGCAAAAAACGCCCATATAATAGACCCGCTTGAAGACTAACTCAAATTTCTCCCCCTTTGTCATCGAATGACCAAAAGGATCGAAACTTAGGACTAACGCCCCTGAAGAATATCAAGTTGATGGAGGAGCATCAGCATTGTCGGGGTCGGTTGTCGTAGTAGGGCCTGCTGCAGTGTCGTCCAAGTCTTCATTTTCATTAGTGTCGCGCGATGAAGAATAGGAGCTGGCCACCAAGGAAGGAACCTTGACCTTCTTGAATTTCTTCGGTGGAGGTGCAGACCAGTCTAATTCTTCCTTGAAACCCATTTTCTTTAGATCATCTGCGCTGTAGACATGAGATAGAACAGCCCAGGTATGGTTGAAGGTTTCATGGAGGTAGTAGTGGTTTTTCTTCACTGCATTGTGTGTTGAGGTCATGTTGTGAAGAATTGAACCAAACTGACGCTTGACCCATTTATGATTGCGATCAACTTTCTGATGAAGACTGAGGAGTAACTCACGATCAGTCATCACCCTGGGTGCTGTAGCTTGAGTATTTTGCTTAGCGGTAGAGTCATGTGTGGCAGAGTCATCATTGGTGGAATAGGATGCAGCCTTGCGAAATTGACCATCCAATGGATGAATGCCTTCATCTATCACAGCAGTTGCCTTGGCTTTGTCATCATCTGAGGCAAATGTCCGTTCGAGGACTTCAATTGGAGGCAAGTAGCTGCCGTGGTTCAGAGTATCAGCCTTGTAATTGAGTGAAGACCTTGTCCTGATGAACCTCATAATCCATGGTGCATAAGGCTTCAGCTCAAATGGTGACATAGCAATATTCGCCAGAGTCCTCATGAAGAAATAATGGAAGTTGATGGGAACGCCATGAATGATATTGATAAGCATATTCTTCATGATGCCAACAACTTCTTCATCATTTGAGTCGTGGCCTTTGATAGGACTCATTGTCTTCGTCAGAATGCGATAGACAGTCCGAGGCACATACAGTAATTCCTTGACGAGGAATTTGGTTCGAGGGGCCTGCCCTGGCTTCAAAGGCTTCATCAACACTTGCATGTAATGATTTGAAAGCTCAGGTTCACTGTAGACGCAACGAGCACCGTCAAGGGGAGGACTGAGTGGTAAGACACGAAGCAATTCAGTAGCTGGTGCCTTGTAGTGAGTATTTTCAGACATCCAGTCCAGCACCCATGAATTCACATCTTCAAAATTTCCTATTATGTGCGGCGTCGCATAGAATTGAAGAATGAGTTCTTCATTCCAATCACATATGTCAGTGCAGAAATTTAGCAATCCAGCATCATGAAGAACACTGAGGACTGGCTCGAACCACGACAGAGATTCCATGTCCACATGAGGAATATGTTCATGATCAAAGACTTTGTCTTTGTTGAACAGTACTGAGGAATAGAAATTGGCTCGACTAGCAGTCCAGAAATGCCTCTTCCTTATGCGAGCAGAATCATAGGGGTTGTAATCTGTGAAGAACACATGCTCGCTGAAGAAATCTTCAGCCTTGAACTTTTGCTTCTTTGAGAATGGATCCTTTGGCTTGGGCACTGGAGTGTCAGTGAGTTGCATCACAACCTCAGGAATCGCAATCTCAGGTTCTTCAGGCTGAGGAATTTCTGGTTCCTCTTCAGTGGCAGTCTACGTGATCAAAGGATCAGCAGCAGCAGTTTCTTCAGCACTAGCGGCTGGAATTTCTTCAATGAAGTGGGATGAGTTTCTTCAGAGCCCATTTGAGCGATTGGTGCATGGGACTGAGGTATTTGTTGTATTGGGGTGAAGAGTGGAGAATTGGGGTGCTGACTTTCCCAAAAGTCATCATTCATCACGGGTGTTGTGCAGCCAATATCCACGTCTTCATCTTCAATTTCTTCAATGCCGGCTTCTTCAGCTGTGAACTGAGGCATTGGCGAGGAAGCAACAGGCGTTGAAGGGATCGTATCCACTTCAATTTCTTCATCAACCTGCTCTGACGAAGCAGCAGATTGAGGTTCTTCATCAGATCCGCTTGGGATCACATATTCTTCACCAAAAGGAACAAGGTCCTTTGATGGCATGGTGTAAATTGGAACAACATCAATTGGATTTTCAAACGAGCTAGTCATAGGCTTCATTTTCTTCGGAGCTGAAGAATCTGAAGCAGCTGATGCTTTCCTTTTCTTCACTGCAGCTCGCTCTGCAGCCTTGGTCTTCTTCACATATAATGCAGATGGAAGGATCGAAGTTGGTGTAGGCGCAGGAGGAGCTGAGGAATCTGGTTGATTTTCTTCAGGCGCAACTGATGTAGTTGCCCTGACTTCTTCAGTTTCTTCAGGCGCACCACTAGTGGATGCCCTGGCAATTTTTTCAGCGGCTGGAATGGAGTCATCAGCCCTGGAACTAGCATTTTCATTAGCAGCCTGAATGTCATCAGCGGTGCTGGCATGTTCTTCAGTTTGCTGAGCAGAAGCTTCAGCTTGAGGAATTTCTTATTGCGATGGGGCTACAACATTGGTGAACTTCTCAGTCAGTTTCACAAACCTGACTTTGGCTCCTTGCCAATCAGCATAATAAGCATTGAAATCATTGCTGAGGGCTTTGATTTCAGACTGGATCTTCACAAGATCCTCAGTAGTCATAGAGAGAATGTTATTCTTCAGAAAATTTTCCTTCTTGTACTGAGCCTTCTTGTTCTGCCAAGCCTTCTCAAATTTCCATTTCTCTTCAGTGATGAAATGGGTCAGCATGTGACTTTGACCAGGAGTCAAATTGAAATCAGGCATAGGAGTGTTTGGATCCTTGTGCCAGAGATTGATGTAATCGAGGATCGCCCTTGGATCCAAAAGCAATGGCACATTTGTGCCTTTGGATCTAGCGGCCCTTTCTTGCCTGTCTCTGATGATTTCTGCTAGTTCATCATCATCAGCTTCATCGTCAGATGGCACTTGGAAGGCAATCTGTTTCTTCTTCGGACTCGGCCGAGGACCTCGACCAGTCGTTGCCTTTGTCTTCAGCAGAGTGGGGCCTGATGAAGATTTTGGTGCAGCTGAGGAACTTGCTGAGGCACCATAGTCAATAGAGATGCATGTAGTCCTTTGGCACGTGGCCAGATGTACATGTGTTGAGGATTTTGCCGGAGCAGCTTGAGTACTGGCCGTGAGGGCTTTGAAGAATCTGGCCGTGACGGCTTTGAAGACTCTGGCCATGAGGGCATTGCTGAGGAACTTGGCCATGAGGGCATAGTTGGTGAAGCACTTGGCTTATGAGCGGGCTTCTTTGCCATTGATTTTCTAGGCTTGAGAGAGGCCTCAGTGGCAGCAGCAGCAGCAGCAGAGTCTTCATTGAATTTCCTCACTGCTTCTTTGGCTTGTCTCGCCAACTTGGCTTGGCGTTTGGCCCATTCTTCAGGAAAATCCTCACCATGCTTGATGCTGGTGGGGTCAGCTTCTTGGCCAGGTGCCAATGGAGCTCTTGGGCATGGAGGATTTAGTGCGAATTTCTTCATATACTTTGGAGTTACATATATGTACTCCCTCCATTCTCTTGCCCATCTCCTTTCAATCCTCTGTATGCGCACCTTGCGCTGAGTTTGGTTCTCCTTTCTGAACTTAGCCTCATCAGGTGTGCAATAGTCAGCATAGATGTCCTCGGGTATTTCAAATGCAGTCATGACCTCAGGCTTCTTTCCTCCTTTTTGCAGCTTCTTACCGTCTGCCATATTCTTCAGATGAGGAATTTGAACAATAGAATTCTCTGAAGAAGTATGCAACTTTTCTTTGAGGAATGCTACAAATGAGTTAAGTTGATGAGAACCTAGTGATTCAGCAGCGGACATGAGTACCTATGAACAGAGTATAGTTGCGAGGAATTTGGAGAGGTCATATGCGTTCTCAGAAGGTTTTTCAAAAAGAACAAGTTTGAGGAATTTGACCAGATGAGTCTTGAATAATTTCACTAAGCGTTCTTTGTCTTAGGTTCCAGAGTTGTATAGATCGAGGATCCAGACAATTGAGGAATCTTGAAGAAAAATGATGCTTAGAGAAAAGAATCAAGAGCAGATGACTAGTGAGGTTTTTTTGTGTGAGGATTTGAAGAATAAAACACCTTTGAAGATTTTGTAGAGAAAATTCGAATCAAAGAGGGCAGTAAAAGTAATTTTGAATTACCCTTGATGAAGAACACGACGAACTGAGAAGTGTAGATTTGAAGCTCGTCAGTTCAGATCTTCCACGCCCTAACTCGGCGGAGGAAGATAGCTACGGCGGCGACGGAGTGAAGATTTCCGCGGCCGGCGCGGGTACGACGGCGACGAGGTCGAGGCATTGAAGCTCTTCCTCACCGGTGACGATGGAGTAGCGGCGGCGCTAGGGTTTGAGAAGCTCGAGCGAGAGAGAGAGCGGTCGAGCGGAGTAAAGGAAGTGAGGAAGGGGAGAGGGGTATTTATAGTCGCAGTGAAAAATTGTTTGCCCGAAGATTTAGGACGAACATGCCCCTGACCCTTCTCATTCACTTGACATGTGTCACCCACGTACTGAAAACTGGAGATCATGTTAGATCGTGGGTGAATAGATAAGTCTATCGTGGGATACGGGACGGTTTGAGCGGCAAAACCAAAAATTTGGATCAGATAAGTTTTTAAGTTCCGTTCGCAATTTCTTCAGCTGACAAGGACACAGTGAAGATTTTGAACGAGTTTCAAATAGAATGCACATGAAGAATTTGTGAACAGGCTAGGTTGAGTATAGCATAGAGGGGAAAGGGTCCGATCACATTCACTTAGCAGAAAACACAACTTGAAGAAATAGCCATAAGTGAATGTTGTAGAGGACATAAACTCATATATATATATAACCAATTGAAGAAAAACGACGGAACCAGTGAAGATTTTGCAAAGTTGAAGAATTTGAAAAACTGAAGAATTTCAACACTGAGGAATTTCAAAAATGAAGATTTTCAACTTTGGTGGTGGCGTGACCCACCGTATAAGAATGATGATTTCAGACACCGCGTACAATTGTCGTAGGGTTCTGAGAATCAAATTCTTCATTTATTTCTTCACACTTAGAGTGTTATTCTTCATTGATTGAAGAAAAACATTTCTTCATGTGTTGCACATCTAAGTCATCAATTTTGCATAAGTGTTAGGATGAGTGTCCTTTTCAAAGAACATTCGAAGACTCTAATATATTTAGCTCACACCGCAACTTGCTAAATCTCTTCTCATCCAAGGGCTTTGTGAAGATATCGGCTAACTGTTCTTCAGTCTTCACGTGCTCGATGGAGATGTCGCCCTTCAACACATGATCACGAAGAAAATGATGATGAATCTGAATGTGCTTTGTCTTTGAGTGCTGAACTGGGTTGTGAGCAATCTTGATGGCACTCTCATTGTCGCAGAGGAGAGGCACATTCTTCACGTTGACGCCATAGTCCTTGAGGGTTTGCTTCATCCATAGCAGTTGAGCACAGCAAGAACCAGCAGCAATGTACTCAGCTTCTGCAGTAGATAGTGATACACAGTTCTGTTTCTTCGAGGACCAATAGACCAAAGATTGTCCGAGGAAATGACAAGTACCAGATGTTGACTTGTGGTCCACACGATCACCAACATAGTCAGAATCAGAATATCCAATGAGATCAAAAGTAGAGCCCTTGGGGTACCATAATCCTAGTGTTGGTGTGTGATCTAGATATCGAAGAATATGCTTCACAGCTTAATGGTGTGAATCCTTCGGTGCATCTTGAAATCGGGCACACATGCAAACACTAAGCATTATATCTGGCCTAGATGCACATAAGTACAATAAAGAACCAATCATGGAGCGGTATACCTTGTGATCAAAGTCAATACCATTTTCATCAGTGCATAGATGGCCATTTGTGGGCATAGGAATTTTGACACCTTTGCAATCTTGCATGCCGAATTTCCTCAGAACATCCTTGAGGTATTTCTCTTGAGATATGAATATGCCATAGTGCTGTTGACGAATTTGAAGACCTAAGAAGAATTTCAACTCTCCCATCATAGACATTTGATATTCTTCACTCATCATATAGGCAAATTCATCACTATAACGTTGGTCAGTACAGCCAAAGATAATATCATCAACGTATATTTGGCACACAAACAGTTCACCATCATAAGATTTAGTAAAGAGAGTAGGGTCGAGTGAACCGGGTGTGAAGCCATTCTTCATGAAGAATTCCTTCAAAGTATCATACCATACCCGAGGGGCCTGCTTGAGGCCATAGAGGGCCTTATTGAGTCTGAAGACTTTGTCAGGATTCTTTGGACCTTCAAAACCTGGGGGTTGAGCAACATATACTTCTTCCTCAAGCTTACCATTGAGGAATGCACTTTTCACATCCATTTGATATAAAGTGATATTATGATGGTTAGCATAAGCAAGTAATATGCGAATAGCCTCAAGTCTAGCAACAGGTGCAAAAGTTTCATCGAAATCAATTCCTTCAACCTGTGTGTAGCCTTGAGCTACAAGTCGTGTCTTATTCCTCACCACAAGGCCATTTTCATCTTGCTTGTTGCGGTAGATCCACTTTGTGCCAATGATATTATGCTTGCGAGGATCTGGACTTTGACCAGTTCCTAGACATTGCTGAGCTCGAACTGATGTAATTCTTCTTGCATGGCCTGAATCCACTCAGGCTCCAGAAATGCTTCATCTACCTTAGTGGGCTCTATGATAGAGACAAAAGCATAGTGCCCACAAAAGTTAGATAAATGTGAAGCTTTTGAGAGTGTGAGAGGACCTGGTGCTCGAATGTCATTGATGATCTTTTCCACTTGCACTTCTTTTGCAATGTGAGGATGAGCTGGTTGTCGTCGAGGAATTTGATCAGCATTTTCTTCAGCATTTTCCTCAGGTGCATCAGCTTGATTTTCTTCATGTTCTGGAATGAATTCTTCAGCAGATTCTTCGGTAGGAATGACATCCTCAGTAGCCTTGAACTTGATAGAATCCTCAGGTGCTGGTTCATCTATCACAAAAGGTAGGTGCTCTCTTTGCGAGCCATTAGTTTCATCAACCGCACATCTACAGTTTCAACAACCTTGTGAAGAACGTTATTGAAGACTCTGTAGGTGTGCGAGTCCTTTCCGTAACCAAGCATAAAACCTTCATGTGCTTTCGGTGCAAATTTATCATTGTGATGAGGATCTCTAATCCAACATTTAGCACTGAAGACTTTGAAATAACTCATATTGGGTTTCTTGTCAGCGAGGAGTTCATAGGCAGTCTTCTTGAAGAATTTGTGAAGATATACCCGATTGATGACGTGGCACGCAGTATCAATTGCCTCAATCCAGAAACGACGAGGCGTCTTGTATTCATCAAGCATAGTACGAGCCATTTCAGCGAGGGTTCTGTTCTTGCGCTCCATGATGCCATTCTGCTGTGGAGTATAAGGAGCAGATAACTCATGAGTAATACCAAGTTCATCAAGACCGGAATTCTTGAACTCGGTCCCATTGTCAGTTCTAATGTGCTTGATCTTCACACCAGAGTTGGTTGAAGCCCTCGAGGAAAATCGTTTGAAGATTTCCTGCACTTCATGTTTGTAAGTGACACTGCCCATGTGTAACAAGAATAGTCATCAATGATAACAAAGCCATATAGAGATGCATCATTTGAAACAGCAGAATAATGATTAGGACCAAAGAGATCCATGTGAAGTAATTCGAATGGATGAGTAGTGGTCATGATAGTCTTCGCTGGATGCTTGGCCTTTGTCATCTTTCCAGCTTCACAAGCTCCACATAAGTGATCCTTGAGGAATTTGACATTCTCAATGCCAATGACATGCTTCTTCTTTGCAAGCGTGTTCAGATTCCTCATGCCAGCGTGACCAAGTCGTCGATGCCATAGCCAGCCTTCTAAAGCTTTTGCCAGTAAGCACACGGCTGGTTGTGGTCCTGTAGAGAAATCAACAATATACAGATCTCCTCCCCTAAAGCCTTCGAAGACTTTGGAATGGTCAGCTTCCATGATCACAACACAACGATATCTTCCAAAGACAACAACCATATCGAGATCACAAAGCATTGAGACAGACATGAGGTTGTATCCTAAGGACTCGACAAGCATGACTTTGTCCATGTGTCGATCCTTTGAGATCGCAACCTTACCTAGACCCAATACCTGACTTCTGCCTTTGTCAGCAAAGATAATATGCTTCAGATGTGATGGTGATAAAGGAGCATCCATCAGTAGGTTCTTGTCACCAGTCATGTGATTCGTACATCCACTATCGAGGACCCACTCGTTTGCTTTGGGTTGATCATCCTGCAGATGAATTAGTGCATCTTATGAACTCATATACTTCATCAGTGACGAATATGACGTCAAATTCATCAGATGAATTTCATCAAAGAGTAAAAACAGATATAGCAGTATGAGGACGTGTGAAATGAAAGTTCATTTCATCATGATTCGCATGTGTCCTTTCAGGTATTTTAGTCAGGTCCCCAGCAAATTCTTCAAACGATTTATCATGTCTGGAGACCTGGCCCTGCGGAAGAAATTAGTTCTTTTTCTTTACCACCCACATCTGAAGGGGTGGCAAA
Source organism: Triticum aestivum (assembly GCF_018294505.1). Classification (NCBI taxonomy): domain Eukaryota; kingdom Viridiplantae; phylum Streptophyta; class Magnoliopsida; order Poales; family Poaceae; genus Triticum; species Triticum aestivum. The sequence continues at coordinate 516,286,313 of NC_057795.1, read as the reverse complement.
GAGTTCATCACTCTACGAGCTCCATAAGAGAAAGGTGGCAAAGATGCCAAACCATTTCGTTTCACATAAGAGGGGTTAGGGTAAGCATATGAATAAGCAGAGAAATTCTTCGAGGACTTATGAACATAATGATTAGAAGAATAATGCTCATATTCATAGCCCTTAGCTCTACCCTGTGAAACAGAGTTGTTAGCATGATGAAAATCATATGAGGACTGTGACCCTTTTGAGGAATTTGATCCACATGAGGAATTTTGCCCGTATGAGGACTTGGATCCATATGAAGAATTTGGTCCATATGAAGAGTTTGATCTGGGGTTCCTATTCTTCACAGGTGGTGTCATGAGGACATTCACCTGAAGACTTTCAAGGCACTTCTTGGGAACCCAGATTTTCTTCATAGGAGAACCTTTCCTGCAGTTAGTGCCAACAAATCTAGCAAATACTTCACCATTCTGATTTTTGAACAGTTTATAGATGGAGTCAAATGACTCATCAGAAGAATGAGGAGATTCACATGTAAAGCCAGATAAGTTAGATGGATCAACTGGAGGTCCCTTTGCAGCAACCCATGAGGTTTTGGGGTACTACTCAGGCTTCCAATATGTTCCATTAGCATTGAGTTTCCTCTCGAAGGCAATACCCTCTTTCCTAGGGTTCCTGTTGAGGATCTGCTTTTTAAGCACATCACAAAGAGTCTGATGCCCTTTGAGGCTTTTGTACATGCCTGTCATGTACAATTCCTTCAGCTCTGCATCGTCAGTGATACTAGCAATGTCCTTAGATGAGGAATTAGTGATAGCAGAGGCAGGTGAAGAATTTTTAACAGTTGAAGCATTTGAACATTCAGGTGAAGAATTAGCAGATTCACGTTCAATGCACTTTAAGCATGTAGGAACAAATTCTTCCTGAGAAGCGCTGATTTGTTGAGCTAGCAATGAATCGCGCTCCTTTTGAAGATCTTCATAACTCACTCTTAGCTTCTCAAGATCTTGCTTTCTTTGAAGAAATTCATAAGAAAGCTTCTCATGATCAGATAAGAGAGTGTTATGATGACCTTGAAGGCTGTCGAACCTGGACTTAAGTCTCTAAAGATTTTCAGTCAGGGCTTTAGTGCGATCCATTTCTTCACCCAACATATCATCACTTTTGTCTAGAATGTTTTGAACCTTTTCAAAAGCCCTTTGTTGTTTCACAGCAATTTTAGCAAGTTTAGAGTAGCTGGGCTTGAGATCTTCATCAGATTCATTCTCACTAGATTCAGAGGAGGTATATTTGAGTACCTTTGCACCCTTTGCCATGAAGCAATAGGTCGGAGCGTAGTCATCATTATCTTCATCAGCCTTGTTGGTGAGGTCAATTTCTTCAGAGTTGAAGATGGACTTGCTGACGAATGCAGTAGCGAGAGCCAGACTCGCCAACCAGACTCGGACTCCTCAGATGCCTCCTCTTCCTCTTGTTCCTCAATTCAGCTTCAGAGTCCATTTCCTTGCCAATGAATGCCCGAGCCTTCTTGGAGCTGCTCTTCTTGTGAGATGAAGACTTCGAGGATTTTGATGATGAAGATTTTGAAGATTTCTTCTTCTTCTTAGCGTCATCAGAACTGTAATCCTTGTATTTCTTCTTCTTTAATTCCATTTCCCACTGAGGACAATCTTGAATATAGTGACCAGGTTTCTTGCATTTGTGGCATAGCCTTCTCTTATAGTCACTTGATGAGGAATCACTACTCCTTGAGGATTTTCCAAAACGACCACGTCTTGAGAACTTCTGGAACTTCTTCACGAGCAGTGCTAGCTCCTGGCTTAATTCTTCAGGATCACCAAGGCTACTACCAGAATCTTCACATTCAGATTCAGACACAGCCTTGGCCTTCAGGGCACGGGTTTTGCCATAGCTTGAACCATAGAGATCTCTCTTTTCAGCAAGCTGGAACTCATGAGTATTTAGCCTCTCGAGGATATCAGCGGGATCCAGTGACTTGTAGTCAGCATGTTCTTGTATCATCAGTGCTAGAGTGTCAAATGAAGAATCTAGCGATCTCCGCAATTTCTTCACCACCTCATGGTCGGTGATGTCAGTGGCGCCAAGCGCTTGAAGCTCATTTGAGATGTCAGTGAGGCGATCGAAGGTTTGCTGAACATTTTCATTGTCGAGTCTTTTGAAGCGATTGAAGAGATTGAGAAGAACGTCAACACGAGAGTCACGTTGAGTTGAGACTCCTTCATTTACTTTGGAGAGCCTATCCCAGATAAGCTTAGCAGTTTCCAAAGCACTCACTCTACCATACTGCCCTTTACTTTGATGAACACATATGATATTCTTCGCTTGAGAATCGAGTTGCTTGAATCTCTTCACATCAGCAGCATTCAGGGAAGGTGTGACTGAGGGAACACCATTTTCCACAATGTACCAGAGACCGTTGTCAATTGCTTCAAGATGCATTCGCATCTTATTCTTCCAGTAGGGGTAGTCCGTGCCATCGAAGGTAGGACACCCAGCGGAGACCTTGATCATACTTGCGGTCGACATAACTAGAACTCCAGGTGGTTAAACCAAAATCACGCAGAACAAGGGAGTACCTTGCTCTGATACCAATTGAAAGTGCGCTATATCGACTAGAGGGGGGTGAATAGGCGATTTTTATGAATTCTTCACTCAGGAATTTGCCGGTGAGGAAATTCCTTAGCGAAGAACTACTTGCAGCGGAATAAGTACTCAGAAGTAAGCATAATAGAATACAAACATAGTCATCATGATGAAATGAAGACAAACACAGAGTACAGAAAGCATAATCACAGGATAACACAAGATGAAGACAAACAGACTGGAGAAATTGAACTGAGGAAATTGAGAATGTCTTCAGTCAAAGTATTCAAACACAGATATGAACAATCACTCAACACAATAATGAGGAAATGAAAGAGTTGAGGAAATAGAACCAGTAAGGTTGGTGAAGACAATGATTTGGTAGACCAGTTCCAACTGCTGTCTCAGTTGTACGTCTGGTTGGAGCGGCTGAGTATTTAAACTTGAGGACACATAGTCCCGGACACCCAGTCACTGAGCACGCAGCTCAGGACACCAAGTCCTCACCGTATTCTCCTTGAACTAAGGTCATACAGACCTCGTCCAATCACTCGTGGTAAGTCTTCAGGCGACTTCCAAACCTTCACAGACTCGGTCACTCGGCGATCCACAATTCCTCTTGGATGCTCTAGACCATGACGCCTAACCGTTTGGAAGAAACACAGTCTTCAAAGGTAACAAGCGTCGGATCCATGCAGGATCAATCTCTTCAGTGATGCTCAATCACTTTGGGTTTGTAGGTATTTGGGTTTGGGTTTTTCCTCACTCGATGATTTTCGCTCAAAGTCCTCGGAGGATGGGATGCTCTCAAATGACAAGTGTGAGTTTCTCTCGGAGCAGCCAACCAGCTAGTGGTTGTAGGGGGTGGCTATTTATAGCCTAGGGAGCAGCCCGACATGATAAGGCATAAATGCCCTTGTCTGATATGGCTGTTAGCTGGATAAGATATTTTGAGACAGCTGGCGCGCAGCACAGCAACGGTCGGAAATTTGACTCTCAAATTCCTCAGGGCTATCATGTTCCTCATTGTGTAGGCAATCCGCACTGGCGAATTCCTAACTCCTCAGTCAGAACAAATTCCTTAGCGACTAGAAGAACTTTGTCTCTGTCACTAAAGAAATTGACTGAACTGTATGAGATTTCCAATGGCTTTACTCGAAGGGAATAGGATTTTGAGTTGAGCATCACATGGAAAATTTTCCTAAGTATTTCCTTGACCCCCTTTAACAGTACGGTGTTTCCTATGACTCAAGAAAGAGAAAAACAAAACTATGAAAACAAAAGTCTTCAAGCTTCATATTCCTCGCATGAATATCAAGTCTTCACGGACACACCAATTTGTTCACTTTCAAAGTCTTCATGAAAGTCTTCAGGAATACCAAAATCTTCAGTCGAAGATATTCATTTTTAGGGGTCGACTTTCTCTGTAAATATCAAACTCCTCATAGACTTATAGACCTGTGTACACTCACAAACGCATTAGACCCTTAACCTATAAGTCTTCAATACACCAAAATCACTAAGGGGCACTAGATGCACTTACAATGTTCCAGTCCAAAACCAGTGTCGCTCCTCTCCCATTCTAATCCAAAACCAGCGCTACTCCTCTCCTCTTCCATTCAAAAACCATTTCGTCAAGTGAAGGTGCTGTGGAGAAGTAGATCGTTGGAGGAGTACAACCGGTACGTGAGGATCGCAGATGGCGACCCTGTGAAGCTAGCTAGGATGTTGGAGATATAGTCTTGGTTTGACAACAAGGACCAACTAGCGGCGACGGCGACATCCATGGCCAAATATCTGCAACAGAGCGAAAAGGCAGCGATACTCCCGGAGGGAGTCACGCGAGAGTACATAGAGCTGCTCCTCTGGGCCATGGAGCAAACAGATTCACCGAATCCGGTCATGAGGGAGCGGTGGTGGGAGTATCGATACCAGATGGAGCATCCACCAGAGATTGAAGGATCGAGCATCTACAGGGTGCCGTTTGTGAGGGTGTCCGGCCAGAGTGAGTCGGTGGAATCTTTGTCGACCGAACACAACTACAAGAGGAGAAAAGCAGTTGGCCCGACGATGCTTCCCCGCCATCCTCTCCCTCGCCGTTCACATCATCTCATGGGGCGGCTGTCTGCCATCTAGGAATAGGAGGGGACTGCCCCCCCCCCACCCCCCAGCCCAATAGTCGGGCAGGTTGTGGATTGTCAGGAGGAGCTTAGGGTTGTCAGTATTTGCAGGTTGTGAATTGTGTTTTGTGTTGTGTATTTTGAGAGTACTTTTAGATATGACTGTCTTTTGAATTTCATATTTGCAGTATTGAGCATATGAAGTATTTTATGAATTCTAGAGATCTATTTTTAGCACTTAAAAAATGTAGCTTCATAGGAGTATAAAAGTGCAGACAATATGATTCTCATAGAAGAAACTACAAGTTTCAGTTTCAGATAAGAAACTGCAAGTTCAGTTTCAGATAAGAAACTGCAACTTTCAGAGGAAGAGCATTTATATTAACACGGCCTTTTCAAACAGGGTTAACATCATGTTGGAAGTTTATTCATGGTCGAAAATGGAATTACCAGCCAGTTAACATCATGCTGATCAACATTCATGCATAGCACATCTTCATATGATGCACAGTCAAAAACATATGCTATTTTCAAAATGCCCACACAATGTCGAGTGTGCGAAACACAGAGAAAATGAGGGACGAAGTTTTGGCAAGCGTTGGACATGGTGTGCGTAGATGACAATGGGGACCCACATGTCAATAAAGGCAGAAGCAAAAAGTTTTGAGATATTTTCCCTGCACAGGTGGAATTGAACCCGAGCGGAACAGCTATCGGGTAGTGTCACTTGGCCACTAGGCTAGTTCAGTAGTTTGCTTAATAATAAGGCACTTCCTCGGGTGGTCGGATCCCCTCCTGCGCCTTTGTGCGCTCGCTGCGACGCCATTGTCGGCCATTGTGAACATGCTGAACAAACGAGAGGAATCTGGAGAGGACTGTACGTGGAGAGGCGGACAGTCGGGACCCACCAGGTCTATGGCCGTACGCAAGCAAGTGCCTCATTGAAAAAATACGTCCTCCTAATGCTATATTGACGTTGGGGCCCACGGGTTTGTCAACATAGTTACATTTTTTTAGGTGCTTCAACGTAGTTACTATAGGAGATAAATTCACAACGAAGCCGGGGAGCTGGCAGGCATCATTTATTATCACTGGGGCAACAAGTATCAGCTGGGTTTTGGGCTGCCCCGTCTAGGCTTTCTTTTTTAACATGCGCAGCCCGCGACCTTGGATGGGAGGTTCCACAGGCCTGTTTGTATTTTCTTGAGGACCGTCATGTATCGACCGACCTATGGACCTCCCATCTGATGTTTTATTTTTCCTGAAACATCGGCAGCCCAATTTATGTATTTTTTTGAAGAAAACGCAGAGGTCTGTTCTATTTGTCTATATAAGAATAGGAACGCCAGGTGCAACTTATGTTTCCCTTCTAACTATATTATATATATTTAAATTATTTTATATGTTATTATATATTATTTTTATTGTCATCATATATTTAACAGATACTTACATATGTAAGAAAACAAAATCCCACATCTTATTAACTTATAAAAATAATTTCTTAACAATAAAATCCTAGATTGTTTTGGCACGAAAATCCTAGTGATTATGTACAAAAGCTTGGTAAGATTTAAGGACGAATGTAATAATATCACTTACTATTTAAATATATTTATAACAAAATGCTCAGCCCCTTTTTATTTTATGATAAGATTGTTGGCCCAACCCAACATTATAATTAGAATTAGCCCAGCAAAATCATGTATTTTGAGAAAGTGCAAATGGCCAGTAATTTTTTAGGAAAAAATTAATGGGCCGCATGGACGCTACATTATTTGTTCACCCAGCCCAGCTAATGGATTGTAATTCAAAAAAAGATCAAATTGACTGTAAATTCTACCGCGCAAAAAAAAGACTGTAAATTCTGAAAAAATGGGTTGAATACGTGCCACAATTTTGGAGGCTGAAATGTGGGTTGAATACGCAATTCGTTGTCAATTTACTCAACAAATGATTTTGACATGTTAGCCGTTGGATTTACATCCAACGACCGGCATCCATCTTCAATCTCTCGTCTTCTTCCACCAGCGCCGCCGGGACCACCTCCCGCCTCCTGCTGCTAGCAGCTCTGCTTAGCACGCTTCGCTGTGAAGCGCTACTCCATCGTTGGCTAGGCCATCCCTCCACCCCTCCACACCTCTTGTTCTTCTCCACCGACTGCCGAACCACACCGCACTAGAACCAGTTAACCCTTGTACACCTCTCCGTCTGTGACTTTACTCCTGTGTCTTCCCATCTTTGGCTCGTTGCTGTCCGGGGCCTCGCCGTCGTCCACCACCTTGGATGTGCTCGGCGCGGCGTGGTCAACGTGGTCAACGAATGACACCATCAGAAGTAGACTGTGCGTGGAGAGGCTGACAGCTGGGTCCATGGCCGCACACAAGGAAATGCCTCCTTATTACGCGCAAAATAATGATTCCTCCACCTGACATCTGGGACCCACCAGAAGGGCCTCTATATTTCGTGGAAAAAATGTGCCCCCGCTGATAGGTCAGACCCACCAGCTATCTTCGCACGCAAGGAAGTGCCTCCTTATTACGCACAAAAAAATGAATACTCCCCCTGCCAACTGGAACCCAGCATAGTGGGAGGCTGACTTGTGGGCCTACCAAGTTGACGGGGACGGAGGGCTTTGTCAACTTAGTCAATATGAACGATTCTAGCTCCTATTACCGTATGATGTTCATCCAACGGCCATAGTGCTTCTTCAACCTCTGGTCTTCTTGCTCTAGCCACCCAAACCAGCGCCGGTTGTGCCGCGTGCTCCTTCCTCCCGTGGCCGGCTGTGATGCCGCGGAGGCTTCACCGCCCCCTACTACTCCCACCGCTGTCCAGGCCATCCCTCTACTCACCCACACCCCCTGTTATTCTGCGGTGACGGCAGCCTCACACTGCAATCGAATCAGTGAACCCTCGTACTCCTCTTCACGTGGGCATACACTGCCGCGTCTTCCCCGGCTCCATATCGTCCCCTTCCTAGGCCTCGCCGTCGTCCACCGCCCTGGTGCTCTCGGAGCCGCGTGGTTAACGTGGTCAAGGAACGACTTCCATCGGACGTGGACTGTATGTGGAGAGGCTGACAGCTGGGTCCACGGCTGCAGCAAGGAAATGCCTCCTTATTACGCGGAAAATAATGATTACTCCACCTGACAGCAGGGACCCACCGGACGGGCCATCGTATTTCACAAAAAAAACGTTTCCTCCTGACTGCTGGGACCTACCAGCTACATCTTCGCACGCAAGGAAGTGCGTCCATATTACGGGCAAAAAAATGATTCGCCCCCTGACTGCTGGGACCCACCAGCTACATCTTTGCATGCAAGGAAGTGCGTCCGGGCAAAAAAAATGATTCGCCCCCCTGACTGCTGGGACCCACCAGCTACATCTTCGCACGCAAGGAAGTGCCTGACAGTCGGGACCCACCTGGTCGAAGCGTACGTAGCGTTGTCATTCTAGTCGCGAACATGTACGTACATACTGGTCGATGTAGAAGCGCGCACATGTCGTAGTAGAGGCGTGCACGTAGCATGTACACGTACGTACAGCAGCCAGTGTGCAAGAAAGAAAATACGGCCACGTATGTACATACGAGTGGGGTCTCGAACGCCTACTCGCGCGTACGTACGGCCAGGGCTCGTTTACATGGCTGGGTAGGAACGGAGAAACTGCGTCGTTGTCGTGTTCATGGGGAGGCAACGGAATGCGTCATGTTCATCGGGAAGCAATGGAATGCATCGTGTTCATCGGGAGGCAACAGAATGCGTGGGAGCCAACCGGCTTGGACGGAACAGACGATGGAAACAAGGCATGGCGTACCGCAGAACGGAGGAAACGACCTTGTGTTCGACCGGCCACGTTCGAAACGGGATCCTGTTCATTGGGAGGGGTCTGGCGTACCATAAAACGAAGGAAACAGACTTGTGTTAGACCTCCTATGGTCGATACGGGGTCCTGTTGATAGGGAGGGGTGTGGCGTACCGCAAAACGGACGAAACGGACTTGTGTTGGAGCACTACGGTCGAAACGGGGGGTCTTGTTCATCGGGAGGGGTGTGGCGTACCGCAAAACGGGACTCCACGGGATACTGTTCATCTCCACCATTGACCTCCTCCAGCCTCCACGGGCTACTGTTCATCCACCGTCGACCTCCTCCAGCCTCCACCTGTGACTGTTCATCCACGGGCTCCCGTTCATCCAGCCTCCACCGCGCGCTACTCCATCGGCTACTGTTCAACCACCCCTCTCCACGGGCTCCTGTTCAACCACCCCTCCACAGGCTACTGTTCATCCACCCCTCCATCATATACTGTTCATCCACCCCTCCACAGGGTCATCCTGTTCATCCAGCCCTCCACGGGGTCCTGTTCATCCAGCCCCAACCGGCTCGATCGATCGGGGTCCTGTTCATCCAGAGGCAACACCACGGGGTCCGGTTCATCCACCCCCACCGCTCACTGTTCATTCAAACCCCACTCCCCCCTGCAACGCTCACTGTTCATCCAGAGGCAGCATCGATCGGCTTCAATTAGTTGCAGTAGCGAAGGAATCGCTCGATCGGGTTCAGTTAACAGCCATCGATTGATCGCTCGGGTTCAGTAACACGTAGTCTGCAGTGCAATCTCTCGGGTTCAGTTAGAGCCCAACGCCTCGCTTGGGTTCAGTTAGATCCCAACGCCTCACACACACGCGCGTATGTGTACGAGAGAAACGCCCATCGCTCGGCTCCGACCACCCACCGTAACTGGGAACACCATGATATTTTCCTCGCCCTCGCTTCTACCATGGTTTTTTTCCGTCATGCACGGCCCAAAGAATGTCATGCAGCTGTGTCTCCAACCCGCCCAGGATGAAAAGCCCATTTTCTGTCATGATTTTTTGTCATAGAAGTAGGAGCCCACCACATCTATGATGATACCGGGTTTTGTCACAATTATCGTCATAGTAGTGTCATAAGTATGACAGAAAAAAATTCGTTCGGCCCAAAATGTCACGGATGCGTCTTTTTTTGTAGTGCCTGTGGCTGACAAAATTCACAAGCGGAACGAGCCCGGTTCCGAGTTTTGTGACCTTTGCTCTAAAACCTAAAATTTTGATCACATCCTCTTTCTGTGCCCCCTGGCCAAGTTGGCTTGGGGATGTGTTCGATCTTGGTTGGGTGTGACTTGGGACCCCCACTCTTTTCCTAGTCTTCGCTTACTGGCTGCTGATATTAGCGGTCTAACTAAGAGAGTGTTCTGGGTTAGCTTGGCTGCTATGTGCTGGTCCTTGTGGAATATTAGAAATAAATTCACCATTGAGGGTGTCTTTCCTAACAAGCTGGCTAATGTGCTATTTAAAATGACTATCTTCTTGCAGCTGTTGAAATTATTGACTAAGCCTGCGGATGTGGATGGTATGGTGGATCTTACCAACAAAGTTAGGGCGTCGGCCAATTTGATCTCCTCGCCTACCTCCGAATGATTTCGTCTGGTGTGCGTGCATTCTGGTAGCAGTAGGTTGTTGGCATGCGTGCCACCTTTTGTATGGTTGTTGGGCATGTGCGCCTATAAACTTTATCGTGCTCTGGTCTGTATGTCTTTATGTTTGAGCAGTCATTGAACTTCAGGTTGATGTATGGTACTCTGCCTGGGTGCTTTATTTATAAAGTTGGGCGCTCGCCTTTTCTCTAAAAAAGTTCATTCTAAAAAACTTCTAAAGTTTTCTGATTTTTTTGTAATCATTAATTATTATTTTCCAATTTCTTAGTGTATATGCACTCAGAAACCAAGGGGTATTTTTCCCATTCTCGTGTCACTAAACATGCCGTCGAAAACATTCGGAGTTGCCATGTGCTCGTACCTGATGTTCAATACTTATCATTTCTGTATTTTTTAGCACGCGCAACTCGTGCTTGATTCTACTCTCGCGTCACTGTCATCTCTCGTCGGTTTCATTGCTTCCTATTTTTTCATGGTTGTTATTCCTACTACTGCCGCCGCCCACACAACCACCACCGTTTCCTGTGACGGCTGCCGGATCTCATCTTCAACCGCCGCCTATCTTCTTGGCTCCCATTGGATTGGCATGCAGTCAATGCCCTCCAAGCTCACCCAGTTTTGTTCTTGGTTTTTAAGAACCTACATATGAGTTGTGAGCAACAACCCTTTGAGATTCCGGCCAGGGACTGAACACGTCCAACAATCCTAAGTGATGCACGAAATTTGGTGGATGAACTATAGATGAATACAAGCAACTACCTGGGTTTGGGCCACCTTCTTGGTGTAATACCCTACTCCTGCTTTGTTTTGTATTACAATGGTAGATAGATACAATGTGTTTGTTACAAGGTCAAAAGATCGACCTCCAGCGCGGCCCCGATCTTCCTCTATTTATACAAAGGGGAGAGAGAGGGACAGGCGATGGAGGATAAAATTTCCCCCTTCACCTCTGTCCAATGAGGGCACCCTTTATCGACCATAGCGTGCTATAGTGTAGCCCTGTGGCGTGCTCATTTGGGCCATCCCATGACACTGTTGATGAGCACCGAAGGACAGGATGTCATCAGTACACCGCCCAAAGTTAAACCTTATCACTTTCGCTCCATGCTTTGTCTATAGGCACAGCCTGCTTTTGTACTTTTGAGTAGAGCCCCTTCTCCCATCCCGCGTGTGGAGCCTAGGATGGCTTTCCAGGAGGCTCTTAATGGGCGGGGAAATGCCCCAAGCGGTCTTCTTGGGCCCCTCATGTCACCGTCTTTCCCCCGAGCTCACCATGACACCTCTGTAGAACCTCCTCCTCGTCCTGTCCTGGATACCCCATAATCCATTGGTCTGACAGTAGCCTCCGAGCCCATTCTATGATCGTATCCTTTGTGGCATAAGAAATAGGAGAAATGGGACCACAAACAGGAGAGGGTTCAACACGTGTCGTCGGCCTTTAATGTGGTGATACTCTATCCCCACATTTCCACCTCACACGCCATCACTATGGCGATGAGTCGAACCGTCAGCACGCGCTGGCATCTCCTCGATTCTTGCTTTACGATTCCCTAACTGGGATGAATGGAGGGAGGTAGCGGCTCCTCAGTCGATGAGCGGTTCCAGTCCCCATTCCTGTTGAACGTAAATTTGAAGCATCAACCAACGGTGAAGCCCATGCCTCGTCACTCATCTCCAAAGCAAATGCCTCCTCACTGTCCCCATGGCGCCGTAGAGAAAAGCCATGATAGCGAAGAGAGGACGAACCGAAGGATCACACCGCCCAGATCCTCCACCACATACTTTGCCTCGCATGAGGATTGTGAACGCTGAGGGGCTCGATAAGGTCCACCGTCTCCGTTGGCGGGGAGAGCAATGAGTGGGGCCCAATCCAACTCAAAGTGGCCAGCATGAGGGAGGCTGCTGTCACAAACACGCCTATCTTTGTTATCTCCCTCGCCGCCGGTTTGGTTCCCCCATTTTCCGCCTTCATTCGCGTTGTTCTGGAGCACTACCAAGTTCATATGCGCCATCTCCGTCTGAATGCAGTCTTGATCTTGGCATTGTTTGCCCACCTGTATGAGGCATTTGTGATGTTGTCGCTGCAGCGTTTTCGCCATTTTTTCTCGATGCACCTCTCCCCTGGGGATCAAATTTTTGGATGTGTGTCCTTTATTCTCGCAGATGGGGTGAATAACTAGGATTTCCAGAGCTTGGGTTGGACTCTATCTCGGTGAACTTGCGCCAAAGGTGGGTGCTTACTGTTATAGTATATGTGGATTGCACTAGCCATTTCCATTAGTTCAGATTTTTGGTTGCGTTGGCTAGTGCATGAAGCTTAACATGGTATCAGAGCTAAGGTCTTGAGTTCAAGTCCTGGCTTTCGCAATTTATCTAAAAATTATTGGTAGCCCCCTTTGTGTCCACGTATAGGCCGCTTGAGTCATACGTGAGTTTCGCGCGCCGTCACTCTCTTCCGGTTGCACGTGTTGACTTTTCTTCCCCGTCACACGTGAGAGGGGGTGTTACAGTATATGTGGATTGCACCAACCCTTTCCATCAGTTCGTACTTTTGGTTGCATTGGCTAGTGCATGAAGCTTAACACTTACCGACCTCTAGGAGACTAGGGTATTTCTGCAGTGACCCACGACCCATGCAGTCAAGCACAAAGGATGGAGAAAGGCTCCAGTTGTCGACGAGGCTTGGTTCCCCGTGTTGGACTGCATTCGGCGCCTGTCAGAGCTCGAGCCCGACTGCCATATGGTGGCACTTAACTTTGTGCGCCACCTCTGGCCCCCTTGCAGGCGAGGGGACAGCCAGTGTGGCGGTTCAGCGGTCCTTCAGATCCACAACGCCTTCACCATTCCAGGATGGACCATGGCACGATAGCGGCCATCCTCAGGGAGCTTTTTGACCTCGAGGGCATGATTGCCCTTCTGGAGTCCGTCCATCCCCTTTATGAAGACAAAGAGCATGAGTTGATCTTGGTCGTCCTGACGGCCTGTGACCGATGAGGCATCATCCCGGAAGTCCCACTTGAACCTGAGCGCCCGAACTCGCTTCCATGGCCGGATGAAGCATCCGATTCTAATTCAGACAACAGAGTCAGCGGGGGCAGGCCAGCGCTCCATTGCGCAGGCGATTGCTCTTCCCCCGCAAGGTCACAGCAGGGCGCATTCCTCCCGGGTGTGAGGTGGTGCAGCCCCCCGGAAGGGGACGGGCCTGCCTTCAGGGATCCCAAGAGACGACATCGTCAAACTTATATCATTGGCCTCGACGGGTCAGTCTTGTCACTATCTTTACTTCCTTTGGCTCGCCCGTCCATTCCTTGATTGTTAATTCCTACCCTGTTTTCAGTGAACCGGACGAGGATTTGGAGAGGGCGACACCTCTAGGGCTCCTTGAGGGGGATGGGGGCTATTCCAGAACATGACCCGATGTGGCCGGGTCATCTCCCACAAGTCCTCTGGGCGGGGAACGGGAGACCAGGCCGCCAGTCCTCCGATCATCATTCACGGAAGGAAGGCTTAAGAAGACGTGGCGTGCCTCTGATGAGTAAGCGCTTGTGACGCCCTCTTACCCCATTTTACTGGACGGGGGCAAGCTTCCTGTGATTTCTAAGACTTTTTACTTCTTGTTTAGGTCACCGATCGTGAGACCGCGCCTGGCGAAGCGATCCGCTCGGGAGGCCGAGCCACTGGCTCCGGAGGTTTCCATACCCCGGCCTGATGCGGGGGAAAGCCAGTCGACCGCCAATATCCCGCCCAGTGGCGCCGCCATTGATGGAGCAGGTGTGGACCAAGCAGCCGTTAGTCCTATTCTGATTAGTTCGGGTATTGACTTGGAGGCCCTGCCAGATGCTGCTTCGATCCCCTTGGTCGTCGCAGAGGTTGTCGCGGTATATGGCGGATACGAGATTGGCATGCCTTCGTCCGAAGATACCGTATGGGTTTGTGCTGAAAAAACGACACCGCAGACACTCCAAACATGCAGGATGACCCATTGGAGGCCAGCCCCTGGAAAATACTCCCTTGCAAGGCTCCCTTGACCTGGCCACTTCTGAGGAGGTTGGCGCAACGAGGGAGAAATAGCGCTCGTGGAGCACCCTCCTTCTTCCCTAAGGGGGATTGGTTTCACTTCTAGGATGAGACTCCTCAAAGGAACCTGCGCGGGGCCTAGCCAAGCTTTGGGCACGGAGACTGGACCGGGAGATGCTCGCGGCGGCTCTGCACCGCTGACTAGTGAAGACTTCATCCGAGGAGCCTACCAAGCCATAGGTCGGCTGGAGGAAACACTCATGTGCCGCGAGCGAGTCCTGAGGGATCGTGAAGAGGCTTCACCAATCAAGAGCTTTACGTTAGGATCCGTGAGGAGGAGGTTGAAAAAACCCTGGAGGATCTTCGTGATGAAGGCTCGAGGCTTGAGTTTTTGCGAGAAGTGTTGGACACCTGGGAGGCCGCACTTGGCTGCCATAGAGGCCGACAACCCGAGCTGGAGAAACTCTGCAGGCAATGAAAGTACGACTTGCTTCATCTTGGAGAGCAAAGCGTGATGCAAAGCACCATGCTTCATGATGTTAATCAGCGCACCTTTGTTGCAGCAAGCGCTTAGGCTTCGATGTGAACGTGCCCGTCTTTCATCGGTCAGATGACATAGGCGGTTACGTGCAATTCTTTCAGGAGCTTGCTGCCGAGCTTGAGGAAGGAGAGCGGGTGCTTGTATCTTCGTTGGTATTTCCCTGAAGAGCAGAGGATGATGAAGCACAACAACGGTAAGTATTTCCCTCAGTTATGAAACCGAGGTTATCAATCAAGCAGGAGAACCAAGCAACACTATGTAAACAACACATGCACACAAACAACAAAAACTTGCAACCCAACGCGTAAGAGGGGTTGTCAATCCCTCCTTGGTATTGAGATAGATTAAATTGTATGAGATTTGATAAATAGATCTAGCAAAAACACAAAATAAAATAAAGAAAGAAAAAGTGCATCAAGGTATTTTTGGTTTTAATATGATAGGAAATAGACCTGGGGGATGTAGATTTTGCTAGAGGCTTCTCTCAAGAAAATAGCATATAGTGGGTAAACAAATTACTTTTGGGCAATTGACAGAAAAGCAAATGATTATGACGATATCTAAGGCAATGATCGTGTATAAAGGCATCTTGTCCAAGATTACCGAAACGATTCTGCATGTACTACTATTACTCCACACATCGACCGCTATCCAGCATGCATCTAGTGTATTAAGTTCATGGAAAAACGGAGTAATGCAATAAGAACGATGACATGATGTAGGCAAGATCTATTCATGTAGGAATAGACCCCATCTTTTTATCCTTAATGGCAACGATACATGTGTGTCGTGTATTTTTCTGCCATTGATATTGAGCACCACAAGATCGAACCCATCACAAAGCACCTCTTCCCATGGCAAGAAAAAACAATCTAGTTGGCCAAACCAAACCAAAGTTTCAGAGAAGAAATACGAGTCTATAAAGATCATGCATCAAAGAGTTTAACAAAGACTCAAATAATATTCATGGATAGATCTGATCATAAACTTAAAATTCATCGGATCCCAACAAACACACCGCAAAAAGTCATTACACCAAATAGATCTCCAAGAACATTGACAAGAACATTGTATTGAAGATCAAAAAGATAGAATTAGCCATCTAGCTACTGCCTACGGACCCGTAGGTCTGTGGTAAACTACTCACGCATCATCGGACGGGAAACAAGGATGATGAAGAACCCCTCCGTGATTGTTGCCCCCTCCGGCAGAGGACCAAAAAAGGCCTCTAGATTGTATCTCGTGGTTGTGGAACTTGCGGCTGCTGGAATTGTGTTTCGTCGACTCTCCTAAGGTTTTTGGGATTTTAGTGTATTTATAGAGGTGGGGGTCGGTGGTGAAGCTTCATGTGGGCTCCACTACCCACTAGGGTGCGTCTGGGCTTCCTGGCGCGCCCTGGTGCCTAGTGGGCCCCACGGGCCTCCCCCCGTGTACTCCTTTGGCTCCTTGGGTCTCTTTTGTCCAGAAAAAAATCTCCAAAAAGTTTTGTTGCATTAGGATTTCATTTGGTATTGATATTCTGGAAAGTAAAAAATAATAAGGAAACAACAACTAGCACTGGGCACTATGTCAATAGGTTAGTCCAAAAAAATTGATACAAAGTTGTTAGTAAATGAATATAGAACATCCAAGATTGATAATATAACAACATGAAACAATCAAAAATTATAGATACGTTGGATGCGTATCAGCATCCCCAAGCTTAATTCCTGCTCATCCTCGGGTAGGTAAATGATAAAAACAGATTTTTTTATGTTGGAATGCTACCTAACATGTTCATCTCATATTGTTTTCTTTTGTAGCATGGACATTTGGACTCTTAGATGATTCAAAGCAATAGTCTATAATTGACATGAGGACATCAATACTCAAGCATATCAACAAGCAATCATGTCTTTCAAAATATCAACACTAAAGAAGGCTATCCCTAGCCCATTATGCTCAATCATTGATCCATTCATGAAACACACTCAAATATTAGCTATGCCCAATGCACAAGTATGATAATAGTGTTTCCTAGTTGGTGCTTTATAAGAGAAGATGGAGACTAAAAAATATAAATTACATAAAATAAATAGACAGGCCCTTTGCAAAGGGAAGCAAAGATTTGTAGAGGTGCCAGAACTCAAAGCTTAAATTGAGAGAAAAAAAAATTTGAGAGGCATGCTTTTCCTATTAACGAAAACGACCGAGAATTCCCAATACTTTCCATGCTAGATAGATCATACGTGGTTCCCAAACACAAAATAAATTTTATTCCTTATTACACCATTCTTTCACAATCAATAGCTAGTTGTATCCATGGGTGCCTTCATACCAACACTTTCCAAGGAATTTCTTATTGACAACATAATTTTTTTTTTCATTTTCGGACTGGGCGTCCCTATTACCTGCCACACTCTCGTGCAATGACAAGTGAATAAACATCATCTTGAGAATAACATATCTAGCATGGAAGATATTGGCCACCCCCTACTGCTTCATGAGCGGTACACGCACACAAAAAGGAAATTCATTTTGGAAATTAGAGTTGCGACATACGAATTTACTTGGAACAACATGGAAATACCGCATATAAGTAGATATGTTGGACTCATTTGTCTCAACTTGGTTTTAAGGAGTTTAGATGCACAAGCAGTATTCCCACTTAGTACAAGGAAAGGCTAGCAAATAGATTGAGGAGCAACCAACAGAGAAATGAAAATGATTATAAACGACCATTACACATAACTAACACCGAATAATGCACCACAAGTAGGATATAACTTCATTGCAAGACTTTCGCGCTTGCATAGGGAATCACAAACCTTTACACCAATATTCTTATTAAAGCATAATTACTCACCAACATGACTCACATATTACTTTATCCATATCACAAAACTATTATTAATATTCAATTATCTTCATGAAAGCTTTTATTATATCCCCCTTGAATATCTATCACTTTGGGACTAATTTCATATATTACCATTGCTACTAATCAAGCTCTCAAACAAATTTAAGTGAAGCATAAGAGCATAAATATTTCTTCAAAATTTTCTTATCTCAAAATAGTATAAGTGAAGCATGAAAGAATACTTCTTCAAAAATTTACTAACTCTCAAAATGATCTAAGTGAAGCATGAGAGCATATTTATTCAAAATTTTACTAACTCTCAAATTGATCTAAGTGAATCATGAGAGTATTTCTTCAAAATTAAAGCACTGCCGTGCTCAAAAAGATATAAGTGAAGCACTAGAGCAATTCCATAGCTCAAAAAAATTAAGTGAAGCACATAGAGCAATCCTAACAAATTATAGCATCGTTATGGCTCTCTCAAATAGGTGTGTCTTGCAAGGATGATTGCGGCAAACTAAAAAGCAAAACAAGCAAAGACTCATATAATACAAGGCGCTCCAAGCAAAACTCATGATATGTGACGAAGAAAAACATAGCTCCAAGTAAAATTACCGATGGTCGTTAGAAGAAAGAGGGGATGCCTTTCGGGGCATCCCCAAGCTTAGTTGCTTGGTTATCCTTGAATATTACCTTGGGGTGCCATGGGCATCCCCAATCTTAGGCTCTTTTCACTCCTTATTTCTTCATCCATCGTGATCTCACCCAAAACTTGAAAACTTCAATCACACAAAACTTAGCCAAACTTTTGTGAGATCCATAAGTATAATAAAGCAAATCACCACTTTAAGTACTATTGCAAACCCATTAATATTTTATTATTGCATTATACCTACTGTATTCTAACTTTACCATGGATTATACCCCCCCCCCCCAATACAATTCATAGATTCATCAAAATAAGCACACAATGCAACAAAAACAGAATCTGTCAAAAACAGAACAGTCTGTAGTAATTTGTACTTTAACCATACTTCTATAAGTCCAAAAAATCTAAAAGTTAGGAAATCATAGGAAAATTGTATATGAATCATGTGTAAAAACTAAGAGTTTTATCATGCTCCAGTGAATATTAAGAATTCTGCTACTGGATGCAAAAGTTTATGTTTTCCAACAAGATCAAATCAACTATCACCCAAACCATCCTAAAGGCTTTACTTGGCACAAACACTAACTAAAACATTAAAAACACAATCATAACAGTAGAATAATTGTGTAAACACACAAAAATAGAAATGAAAAGTGAAAATTTTATTTTATTCATTGGGTTGCCTCCCAACAAGCACTTTTCTTTAAAGCCTTTTAGCTAGGCATTGATAATTTTAATGATGCTCACCTAAAAGTCAAGAATTGAAGCACAAAGAGAGCATCATAAAGCATGTGAAAATCACATTTAAATCTAACACACTTCCTATGCATATGCATTTTATAATAAAACAAATTATCAAGGCAAGCAAAAACTAGCATTTGCAAGGAAGAAGAAAGAAACAATAGCAATCACAACATAACGAGAGGTAATTTAGTGACATGAAAATTTGTACAACCATATTTTCCTGTATCGTAATAATTACATGTAGGATCATAATCAAACTCAACAATATAGTTATAATATAAATTTTTCTCTCCATGATCCACATGCACAAAGGTCTTACAATCTTCCAAGGTAGTGTGATTAACATCAACTAAAGTCATGACCTCTTCAGACCCACTTTTATCAAAACTTCCATAAGATTGAACACCCTCCAAATATATGGGATTATTTTTACCTAAATTTGACGCTCTTCCAAACCCACTTTCAATATTATTGCAAACATTGTTATCAGTATCTTATTCATCATGAGGCTTAAATAAATTTTCAAGAACATGAGAAATATTATCACCTGAGTCATGATCATTGCAATAAGTACTGAACATAAAAAAGTTATCATCCCCAAGCTTGTAGTTTTGCATATTATTAACATAATTGACATCAATAGAATTTATAATAACATCATTGCAATCATGCTTTTCATTCAAGGAGCTATCATGTATCACTTTATAAATTTATTTGTTTAACACTTCATCACAATTTTCAGATTCATGATTTTCAAGCAAAACTTCATAGAGATAATCAAGTGCACTCAACTCACTAGCAATTGGTTCATCATAATTTGGTCTTTTGACAAGATTATCAAGTGGATGAGGATCCATATTGATAGATTTTTAGCGAGCGAAGATGCGAGCAAATAGAAGGCACATGGCAACGCAAGCAAAGATAGCAAACGAGCAAAAAGGCAGATGGAATTTTTTTTATATAAAAATTAGAAGTGTGGGAGATGAAAACAAGAGGCAAATGTCAAATAAATTAATTGCAAGAAGATAGGAGTTTATGCGTAGGTACTTGATAGATGTTGATGATGTCTCCTCGGCAACGGCGCCAGAAATTCTTCCTGGTTGCTTGTATCTGCGTTGGTATTTCCCCGAAGAGGAGAGGATGAGGCATCAAAGCAACGGTACGTATTTCCCTCATTTATGAAACCAAGGTTATGAATCCAGTAGGAGAACCAAGCAACACTATGTAAACATAATCTACACACAAACAACAAAACTTGCAACCCAACATGTAAGAGGGGTTGTCAATCACTCCTCGGTATTGAGATAAATTAAATTGTATTAGATTTGATAAATAGATCTAGCAAAGAAATAAAAGTGCAGCAAGGTACTTTTGGTTTTAATATGATAGGAAATAGACCCGTGCCCATAGATTTCACAAAAGACTTCTCTCAAGAAAATAGCATACGGTGGATAAACAAATTACTGTTGGGAAATAGACAGAAAAGCAAATAATTATGACGATATCCAAGGCAATGATCATGTATATAGGAATCATGTTCAAGATTAGTAGACCAAAACTATTATGCATCTACTACTATTACTCCACACATCGACCGCTATCCAGCATGCATCTAGTGTATTAAGTTCATGGGAAAATGGAGTAATGCAATAGGAACGTTGACATGATGTAGACAAGATCTATTCATGTAGAAATAGACCCCATCCTTTTATCCTTAATGGCAACGATACATGTGTGACATGTCTCTTTCTGTCACTGAGATTGAGCACCGCAAGATCGAACCCATCACAAAGCACCTCTTCCCATGGCAAGAAAAATCAATCTAGTTGACCAAACCAAACCAAAGTTTCAGAGAAGAAATACGAGGCTATAAAGGTCATGCATAAAAGAGTTCAACAAAGACTCAAATAATATTCATGGATAGATCTGATCATAAACTCACAATTCATCAGATCCCAACAAACACACCGCAAAAAGTCATTACATTAAATAGATCTCCAAGAACATCAAGGAGAACATTGTATTGAAGATCAAAAAGAGAGAAGAAGCCATCTAGCTACTGCCTGCGGACCCGTAGGTCTGTGGTAAACTAGTCACGCATCATCGGAGGGGCAACAAGGATGATGGAGAACCCCTCCGTGATCGTTGCCCCATCCGGGAGAGTGCTGGAAAAGGCCTCTAGATTGGATCTCATGGTTCTGGAACTTGCGACAGTTGGAATTGTGTTTCGGCGACTCCCTTAGGGTTTTGGGGATTTTAAAGTATTTATACAGGTGAAGGTCGGTGGAGAAGCTTCCCATGGGCTCGACTACTGACCAGGGCGTGCCTGGTCCTCCTGGCACCCCTGGTGCCTAGTGGGCCCCATGTGCCTCCTCTCGTGTGCTCCTTTGGCTCCCTGGGTGTCTTTTGTCTAGAAAAAGTTCTTCAAAAAGTTTTGTTGCATTTGGACTTCGTTTGGTATTTATATTCTGCAAAGTAAAAAACAAGCAGAAAATAGCAACTGGGAATAGGCATTATGTGAATAGGTTAGTCCCAAAAAATGATATAAAGTGCTAGTAAATGAATATAAAACATCCAAGATTGATAATATAACAACATGAAACAATAAAAATTATAGATACGTTGGAGACGTACCAATGATCTACGCGTGTAGACACAGGGAAGGAGGTTCGTGAAGCATTAGAGTAGGCTGGAGACCGCATCTTCACCAACCTCTTCATGCGTGATGCCCATTTTCCCTTTGGTGAAGTATTGAATCCCCCGGAGCCCGAGGCTGAAGTGCGGCCTGCTCAGGACGCCATTGCTGCTTATACCGCAGAGCTCGTCAACTTGCATGAGCGTGAGGTTAGTGGATGTGATGGACCTTCCCGGGGCTTGTCTCCCGCCCAGAGCCCATTGGATGGTTGCCCGGACTCGAAGGATGTAGATGCTTCGTGAAGGTGTACTGTGACATTGATCCTCCTGATCTTCTACCGTTATAATTTTATGATGTTTGTCTTGGCTTGCTTTATTTTTCCATCGTCAGGAGCCACGTGCCACCGTCACGACTTTGTCTGACATGCCACTAGCCCGTTGTCACAAACAAACCGATGATGTAATTGTAGCCCCCGGCCCCATGCTCGTCACGCGTCCATCAAGCAAGCATTAGGGGGGACATAGTAGCCATGGAGGTCGTCCGCTGTCTTGGTACTTCGGCAGAAGTTGTGTGAGTTGATGGTGGCTTCGCCTGTCGTGCCTAGAGAAATCTGACGTTTTGCATCCCGCGGAAAGAGGTTCATATAGGGGATGCCTGAAAATGTGTCCATGCTTGCAGGAGGAACATGTCGTTGTAACTCTGCCTGTCGCAAGGAGAAAAGCGATTGTCCGGCATGCTCCAGGAAGAGGTTCATACGGGTTGGACCCGAGAACATTTCCATGGGGGCAGGAGAGACACGTAGCTGTGACTCCTCCTACCATGCGGGGAGAAAGAAACTAGTGCTCGATGCTCTACCAAAAAGTGGTTCATACTACATAGATCCCGAGAACATTTTCTTTGTGGTAGGGGGAATCACATTGTTGACTCGTCTTGCAAAGAGGCGAGAAACAGGTAGCCAGGACCCTGCAAAAAGAGGTTCGTATGGGGCGATGCCCAAGAACGTTTTTGTAGCATCAGGGGGCGTGCCGTCGTAACTCCACCAGCCTTGGGGGAGAAACGAGTGTTCAGCAGTCTCGCGGAAAGAGGCCCAAGAGAATATTTCCATATTGCGGAAGGAACAAATCATTGTACTTTCGCCCAGGCGTTACACATGGTAGTGACAAAGGCAAGGAGACCATCATACTAGTCTTACTCCTTAGCGGGGGAGGCCCCAGATACATATTTACAACAGTTTCTTACTTAGGGGTAGAACATGCGAAGGTGTTCAATGTTCCATGCATTTGGCATGGGCTTTCCTTCTTCCGTGTCCAGTCGGACCGACCCCGGTTGGGCGACGTGGACCACCTTGAACGGGCCTTCCCAGATAGGTGACAACTTGTTGAGGTCCTCGCGGGTTTGCAGCCGGCGAAGGACGAGATCCCCGACTTCCAGCGCGCGAGAGTGGATGTGACGAATGTGGTAGCGACGGAGTCCCTGTTGGTATTGGGCGGCGTGGACGGCGGCAAGGCATCGCGTTTCCTCCAGGAGAGCGATCTCATCGGTCCGCGGGTGAGCTTGTCTTGACTCGTCGAAGGCCAGCACCCGGGTTAACCCATGAGAGAGCTCGGTTGGGATGACGTCCTCCGCTCCATATACGAGAAAGAATGGTGCTTTGCCAGTGGACTTCATCGCATTGTGCGGATGGACCAGAACACGGAAGGTAGTTCTTCAATCTAGTTTCGGTCGCTCTTCTTCAACATGTCGAATGTCCTGGTCTTGAGTCCTTTTAGCACTTCCACGTTGGCGCGCTCGGCTTATCTGTTGCTACAAGAGTGCACGACAGGGGCGAAACAAATCTCGGTGCTGATGTTGTCGCAGTAGTCCCGAAAAGCACTATTGGTGAACTAGGAGCCATTGTTGGTGATTATTTGATTGGGTACCCCGAGCGGGACACCAACCCTTTGATGAACTTGATGGCTGACTGAGCAAGAATGGTGCGGACATGTTCCACCTCGATCCATTTAGTGAACTTGTCGATGGCGACGTAGAGGTACTGATAACCACCAACAGTGCGGGAGAAGGGGCCAAGAATATCGAGCCCCTAGACCACAAATGGCCAGGAGAGCGGAATAGTCTGAAGGGTCTGGGTAGCCTGATGGATTTTCTTAGTGTGGAACTAGCAGGCTTCGTAGCTTCGCACCATTTCGGCCGCGTCATGAAGGGTCGTGGGCCAGAAAAATCCTTGCCGGTAGGCAAGGGCCGGTAGGCCTTGCCTACGAGTGTATGAGATGAGGCATGACTGCCACATTTGCCTCCATGGATGTCCGCGAGGAGCTCGCAGCCATCCCCGCGAGATATGCACTTGAGGGAGACTCCATTGGGACAGAGCCGATACAGGTCATCGTCCTTTAGGGAGTATAGCTTGGACTAGCGCATGATCCTTTCCGCGTCGGCCTTGCCTTCCGGGAGGATCCTCTGAGTTAAGAAGCTCCTGATTTCTTCCGTCCAATATGGTTCCGAGTGGGCGAGGGACAATAGGGCGTGGGTGTCATGAGACGCGGCACTGTCGAGAGGGGGGCTTGCGGTAGTACCCTTCCCTTCCAGCCTGTTACCATCTTGGATAGGCACTTCCTTCTCCTGCTCCTTGATTTTGACGGACGGCTCAGTGAGCCTCGCCTCGAAGACACTATGGCGGGAGTGGTTCCCGTGTGGTGGATTTCTTGGTGATATCATCGACATCATGGTTTTCTAGGCGTAGGATGTGCTTGAAGCTCATGCCTAGAAAGTGTTTTTCCTCCTTTTACGACCAAGCATTTTATTCCGAGAGCTATGACTGCTCGGAGTCCTGCCATCAATCCCTCATGTTCTGCAATATTGTTGGAGACCTTGTCATGCTTGACGTGAAGCCGGCCCCAACCCCCGCACCTTGCAGCGAGAAGGCGCCATCGAAGTTCATCGCCCAATGCTCCGGGGCTTCCCGCACAGGGAGGGTATATTGTTCCCGGGCATTTTTCGGAACTGAAGGCGTCCATTCTGCCATGAACTCTGCCTAGGCTCAACTTTTGATGGTCTTGGTCGTCATGAACTCCAGGGCAAAAGCTTGAAACTCGATTCCCCACTCTGCCACACGTCCAGTCGCGTTGGGGCTGTGCAGAACTATTTCTAGGGGGAATTCAATGACGACCTTGATTTGGTGCCCCTGGAAGAAGTGTCATAGCTTGCATGAAGCGATGAGGAGGGCATACAACAGTTTTTGCAACATAGGATACCGTTATTGGGCGTCCTGCAACACCGTGCTCATGAAGTACACCGAGCGCTACAACGAAGGACCTTCCGCGGGCTCCGGGATCTGCCCCTCGATCGACTGCTCTTGGGCTTGTTCCAATGGCGTTCCCAAAGGCTCCCGTTCTGCCATGAGGACCGTGCTTGTCGTTTGCAGGGTAGCCGCAAGGTACAGCAACAACGGCTCATTTGGGTGGGGAGACACCATGATAGAGGGCGTAGCCAAGTATCTTTTTAGGTCCCGAAAGGCTTGGTCAGCTTCCAGGGTCAATTCGAAAGATCCCATTCTCTTCATGATCCTGAAGAATGTCAACATGCGCTCTTCTAGTTTGGAGATGAATCGTCCCAGTGCGACAACGCACCCCTCCAGGAGCTGCATGTCCTTGAGGCGCTTTGGGGGCTGCATCTCTTCGAGGGCCTGGATTTTTTCGGGGTTGGCCTCAACACCCAGTGCGATACCAAGAATCCGGGAAGCTTCCTAGAAGGTACCCCGAACACGGATTTGTCGGGGTTGAGCTTGATGTTGGCCTTTTGAAGGTTGGCAAAGGTCTCTTCCAGGTCCACGATCAGCATGTCCCGCTTGCGGGTTTTCGTAGACCTCCGCATTTCTGCTCATCTGGGGACCAAGGGCCATGCACATGAGCTTCTGGAAGGTTGCCCCTGCATTTTAAATCTGAATGGCATGCATACGAAGTAGTACACCCCACAAGGCATGATGAAAGTCATTTTTTCTTCATCCTTCATTTTCTAGGAAGGCGTCGAGGAAACAAAGGAGATCACATCTCGCCGTTGAGTCAATGATTTGGTCTATTCTTGGCAAGCGATACGGATCCTTCAAACAGGCCTTGTTGATGTCCTTAAAGTCCACGCATAGACGTAGATCACAGTTGGCCTTGGGTACAACCACAAAGTTGGCAACCCACTCCAGGTGGGTCACCTCTCGGATGAACTTGGCCTTCTTTAGCTTCTCTATCTGCTAGATGATCAATTCCTGCTTTTCTGGCGATTGTCGTTGTATCTTATGTTTGATGGGGCGGCAGCCAAGGCATACCGCCAAGTGGTGCTCGATCACCTCCCTGGGGACTCCGGGCATATCCGACGTTGTCCAAGCGAACATGTCGGCATTTTCCCGCAGGAAGGGGACGGGTGTGCTTTCCTTTTTGTCGGTGAGCCTCCCGCCTATAAGGACGGAGGTCCTTTTTCCTTCATCAAGCACCACTCTCTTGGTTGAGGCCTTCTCTTCTGTCATTAACTTTTGTCGATGGGGAGTTGAGGCTTCACAAATCCTGGGCAAATCTAGATCATCCGGGGAGGCAGAAGCCGCTGCTTTTTAGAAATGCTAGACACATCGAATAGCATCTTCCTGGTCCGCCTGGATTGTGATCACCCCTCCGGGACCCGGCATCTTGACGGCATTGTAGCGTCATGAGTCACGACCATGAATTGGGCTAGTGCAGGATAACCAAGGATGGCATTATACTCCTGGCCGATGTGGGCCATGTCGAAGATGATGCTTTCCGTCTAATAGTTCTTATTGGTCCCGAATGTGACGGGAAGGGCCACCTGCCCTATGGGAATCGTGCTCCCGGAGGTTATGCCCGAGAACACACTGGTAGGCATCAGCCGATCATACGGGATCTGCATCAGGTCGAAGATCTTCGGGACATGATGTTCAACCTGACTCCACCATCGATGAGGGTTTTCGTGACCTCGATGTTATGAATGGAGGGAGATGCCATGATTAGTAAAATTCCCACCATCTTTGCGTTCATTGGATGATCCGCAGGTCAAATGCCACCGAGACCCCGGACCATTTAAATGGCTTGGCGTCTTTTCTTCCACGAAGAGCAGCGCAAATTTCCTGCGGAAGGTGCTTGAAACATTAGTTTGAGTGAGGGGCCTGGACCCTGCCATGAATACATGCCACCACTTTGGGATCCTGGAAGCCTCCGCTGCTATTTTTATCTGAGTCCGGGTCGTCCCTGGTCTTGTCGTCCCCTGCTTCTGGAGTCCTCAAGGGAAGGGCCCACGCCAGCCTCCGCGCTGACCGGCGCACCCTCCCCCCTCGACCTCCCTCCTTTCTTCCTTCGCCAGGCCTCTGCCCACGCCACTCCTTCTGATGATCCTCCGTCATCTTCTTGGTCTCATGGCACTCAGTCGTGTCGTGCGTGCGCGAACTGTGCAAGGCACAGTACAGACCGTAGCCCGAATCATCAGAAGCCACCTCTTCCTTCTTCTCTCGCTTCCATTCAGGCTCCACTGCGAAGATCCCGAGCAACTTGCGCTTTTGGCCCTTGACGCGGGAGGGTCCGACCTCCCGATCGGCCGTCTGCGAAGAGCAGATCCGGAGTTCGGCCACCCTCGCACACTTGTCTACTAGCTCGTAAAGCTGCACCATTGTGCACACATCATGGACTACCATCTTCTCGCGCATCTTGAGATCCGTGACCCCTTTGCACAAGGCTGCGACAACCTCCGCGTCATTGATGTAGGGAATCTTGTTGCGGACCTAGCTGAAACGCTGGATGAACCCTTGTAGCATCTCGCCCTCCTTCTGATGGATGGCGTTCAAGTCGGTGATCGTGGAAGGCCGCTCGTAGGTTCCCTTGAAGTTGGCAATGAATTGCTCGCACAGCTCGTCGCAAGTCACGATGGAGTTCACTGGGAGGTTCATGAGCCATGAATGTGTCGAGTCCTTGAGGGCCATAGGGAACTAGTTGACCATGACGTTGTTGTGGTATAGATTTGGAGGAACTCGACGGGGTCGGTCAAGCCATCATACCGCGACGACAAATCTGGCTTGAACAGCGGGGGCCAGACCACCACGCAAAGTTCGGGGGTGAACGTCTGGCACCCTGCGCCTATTGGAACAACCCGAGAACCTGGGGCGCCCTACCTCCACTATATATTGGATGAATCTGTCTTGTCGCTCTTGCCAATGCTCTATGGCGACACGAGCGTCCTCCACCGTTTGGCGGGCCACCGATCGTCGATCATTAACCTCCCCGAGGCCGAGGCCATAGATTGGCACGCTTCCCCTTGATACGTCCATTTTGCATCATGTTTTCATATCAATATTTGCATTATGGAGTGTTATTTCACTTTATAATACAATTCTTATGCCTTTTCTCTCTTATTTTGCAAGTTTCACATGAAGAGGGAGATTGCCTGCAGCTGGAATTCTGGATCGGAAAGGGCTATATCGGAGGCACCTTTTCTGCACAACTCCAAATGAGCTAAAAATTGACGGAGAATTATTTTGGAATATATAAAAAATATTGGCGAAATAATTACCAGAAGGGGACCCACCAAGAAGCAACAAGCCTGGGGGTGCGCCCCCCGAGCTTGTAGCACCGCTGGCAGGCCTTTGTGGCCCATCTTCTCCTATATGGTTCCATTTGATCTAAAAACATTAGAAGGAAGTTTTTGGCACGAAGCACCACCATCTCGAGGCGCAACCTGGGCAGGAGCACTTTTGCTCTCTGGCGGAGTGATTCCGTCGGGGAAACTTCCCTGCGGGAGGGGGAAATCGAAGCCATCTTCATCACCAATGATCCTCTCATCGTGGGAGGACCAATCTTCATCAACATCTTCAACATCACCATCTCATCTCAAACCCTAGTTCATCTCTTGTATTCAATCTTTGTCTCAAAACCTCATATTGGTACCTGTGGGTTGCTAGTAGTGTTGATTACATCTTGTAGTTGATGCTAGTTGGTTTATTTGGTGGAAGATTATACGTTCAGATCCTTAATGATATTCAATACCCCTCTGATCTTGAACATGAATATGATTTGTTAGTAATTACTTTTGTTCTTGAGGACATGGGAGAAGTCTTATCATAAGAATCATATGAATTTGGTATTCGTTCGATATTTTAATGATATGTATGTTGTTGCTTCCTTTAGTGGTGTCATGTGAACATCAACTACATGACACTTCACCATACTTGTGGGTCATCACCCCTCCCAGGCATCGGCGGGCTTGTCGTGGCTCGCGGTCTCGCGGATGTTGAGGGGCGTCATGTGCTTTGGCACACGTGACCATTCGCGGTGTTATCATGACAGCGTCTGCGAGCGCGGTTGTGCATGTCCAGTGATGTCAATTAGATATGTGATCCATGCGAGCCAGGGACCGCATTTGGCCTCCGGTGGCGGGTACTACTGGAGTTCGCGCCCTGCCATCAATGTTGTCATCGGAGTGTAGATGGTACGAGCCGTGGTTCCCGACGGAACAACCGAAACATGAGTTTGTACCCCGTGCTGTGGGGGAGCGACGACTTGGTCATGATCGATGCCCATGTCATGACCTGTGGCTCCTCCTCCCCCATCCTGCCCCGTGTCCCTCTCATGATTCGGGAGAGGGTGGTGGACCTCTCCCGTTGACAGGGGGAGGAGGAGGAGGAGGATGAGGGGGCGACGCGTGCTGAGCGTCGTCAGCGGCCTCCTGATGTCAACGCCGCGCCAAGGAACGTGCTTCCCGGCTACTCATTGGGGCCATGGATGCCCCAGAGCATATTGGCGCCATGACTCAAATTGCGTTTGAGGATCTGAGAAGAACAGACGCCGGGGACGGTGCCGATGCGGGAGCTAGACGTCTCAATCCCCTACCTGGCGCGCCAAATGTTGGTTTCTAAGAACCTACATATGAGTTGTGAGCAACAACCCTTCGAGAGTTCGGCCAAGGACTGAACACATCCAGCAATCCTAAGTCATGGATGAAATGTGGTGGATGAACTGCAGATGAACACAAGAACTACCTAGGTTCGGGCCACCTTCTTGGTGTAATACCCTGCTCCTACTTTGTTTTGTATTGCAATGGTAGAGAGCTACAATGTGTCAGTTACAAGGTCAAAAGATCAACCTCCAGTGCGGCCCCGATCTTCCTCTATTTATACAAAGGTGAGAGGGGGGAGAGGCGGTGGAGGATAGAATCTCCCCCTTCACCTCCATCCAATGAGGGCACCCTTTATCGACCGTAGTGTGCAACAGTGTAGCCATGTGGCGTGCTCATGCGGGCCATTCCGCGACCCTGTTGATGACCACCAAAGGAAAGGATATCATTATTAGGCCGCCCAAAGTCAAACCTTATCATTTTTGCTCCACACTTCGTCTGTAGGCACAACCTGCCTCTATATTT
The DNA here is from genome assembly GCF_018294505.1 of Triticum aestivum. Taxonomy (NCBI): domain Eukaryota; kingdom Viridiplantae; phylum Streptophyta; class Magnoliopsida; order Poales; family Poaceae; genus Triticum; species Triticum aestivum. The sequence continues at coordinate 516,256,299 of NC_057795.1, read as the reverse complement.
TTTTAGCAGAGCCCCTTCTCCCATCCCGCGTGGGGAACCTAGGATGGCTTCCAGTTAGGCTCTTCCTAGTCGGGGAAACATCCCAAACGGTCTTCTTGGGCCCCCCATGTCACCGTCTTCGCTCCTTGCTCATCATGACACCTCCGTAGAACCTCCCGGCCGCCCGGTCCTGGATACTCCATAATCCATTGGTCCGACAGTTACCACTGGATTGTCTCCCGTTAGTGCACGGCTCGCCCGCCCAGTTTTTTTCCCAATCCGCTCGCGATCCAGCCTCCCATCCATAGCACCGCCTTGATCGAGTTGAGTCGCTCGCGCGTGACGCCGTCTTCTGGGTCGTCGCATGCAGCCACCCCGTCCATCCACTGCTTGATCCTAAGAGCATCTCCAACAGATGCGTTAAATAAGCCACACGCTGAAAAACAACTATATAACGTGCGTTGTCAAAAATAGCGATCCAACAGCCGCGCTATAATCCCACGCACGGTGAAAAGGCGCCAGTGCGCTAGGAAAAGCTGCATTGCGCGCTAGGTATTTGGTGCGGCTGCTTGCGCGCGCTGGGCAAGCAAATCATGCGCACGAATCTCACCAACCGCCGGATCTGAAACCTCCAGGCGCTGGCGCCTCCGGCCACACCATCCCCCATTCGCTCCGATGACCCGTCGGCGCTTCCCCCGCCTATCCCCAACGCGTTGCCGCTTCCCCTGGTTCTCCCGATGGTCTCCGCTGCTTCCTCCACCTTCTCTCCTCGCCCCCACCCCTCGAGCGCACCGTTCCTCCGACGAACTATGCCCGATGTTCGTTTGCAGCTCAGCACCCACAAGGTGTTTGACAAAACACTTGCAAGGTATATATTGGTTCTAACTTTATATTTGTAGATGAATTTGGTGCATGTTGTTTGTAGTTTTAAATTAGTTTAAATTCAAGTTTATAGATGAGTTCGTCCTATGATTCTTTCGATGAAGAATTTGATCTTCAAGAGGAGGAGGACGTCTCGATGATCCTAGCTATGCACATTAATAAAAAGCCGACGCATGGTGGTTCGGTCATCAGAAATTGTGGAGGGAAAAGATCGTTGCCCACAACAGATTGATGAGGAACTATTTTGTGGAGAATCCCACATACCCCGAGTCCTATTTTCGGCGCCGTTTTAGGATGAACATCGAGTTGTTCAAACACATTGCGGAGAAACTGCCGAGCCATGATCGTTTTTTTCAGCAAAGGGGGAATGCCGCTAGAGAAATCGGGCATAGCACCTTCCAAAAGGTGACCGCTGCTTTGCGAATTTTGGCATACGTTATTCCGGCGGATCTAGTTGATGGCCACTTGGCCATGGATGAGAGTCAAGACATCATGTGCGTCAAGCGCTTCACAGTTGGAATTGTGCAAGTGTTTGGTCCAAAATATTTGAGAGCTCTCAATGCTAAAGACACCGCAAGGCTTGGAGGTCAACAAAGCTCGCGGGTTCCTAGGTATGCTTGGCTCAATAGATTGCATGCATTGGAGTTGGAAGAACTGTCCTACGACATGGCATGGACAATTCCACGGCCAGAAAAAGGGTTCCACTATAATCCTTGAAGCGGTGGCCGATCATGAGACTTGAATTTGGCATGCTTTCTTCGGAATGCATAATCTTGCAATAACATCAATGTACTTCAACGGTCACCACTCATGAATAGGATTGTAGCAAATGACCATACATACGACTATGACCACTATCTTGCGGATGGCATCTACCCAAGGTGGCAAACATTTGTGAAGCCGTTGAAGGCACCGCAAGGTAAGAAAAATCTTGATTTCCACAATGCTCAAGCGACGACTAGGAAAGATGTGGAGAGAGCTTTTGGGATTTTGCAAGCCCAATTTGCTATTGTGAGAGGACCGGCTAGATTTTGGAATCAAAAGATCCTTTGGTACATCATGAACGCTTGTGATCATGCATAATATGATCATCGAGAATGAGCGTGGGCAAGATTTAGACTATTCTCAGTATGATTGATGGGACATCCCGTGCGAGTGCGGAGGAGGGCTGCGAGGGTGGCCCACTTTGTTGCCTCCTATCATTGTCATTCGACGTGCTGAAACGCATGATGAGCTTCAAAAGGATCTAGTTGAGGAGTGATGGTCATGCAATGGGCAACAAAACTAGTTTGATGTTGTATGTTTGTTGTATTGTTCATGAACTATTTGTTATATTGAAAATAAACTATTTGTTTGAGTTGTAATAATAATTGAACTATTTATTGTTAATTTATTTTGTGTGTGTTTGATCCCCTTGGTTCTATGTTTGAGTGTGAAATGTTGTTGGTGCTGGGCTCGCGTGCTGAAATTTAGCACGCCTGCTTAAGTGCTACCTGCGACGCGCAATATTATAACGCTTCTGGTAAAACAAAACACCAACCCAGCACGCCTAAAATGCTATTTCAGCGTTGTGAAGAAAAAATAGCGCACGGCGCGTGCGCTGGAGATGCTCTAACAAGGCAGCCCACATGCATGTCGTTGCCACACGATGAGTCCGCTCCTGCCCTGTTGTGCATCGCTCCACCCCACCTGCAGTTCGACTCTACCTGCTGGACCCCGCCGTGAAGGTCGCTCGATCATGCGCGGCCATGCCTCGCTCCCCACAATGAGTCCGCTCCTGCCCTGTTGTGCATCGCTCCACCCCACCTGCAGTTCGGCTCTACCTGCTAGATCCTGCCGTGAAGGTCGCTCGATCATGTGCGGCCATGCCTCGCTCCCTGCTTTGACTGCTTGGTGCTGGCTCCGCTGACTGCTTCTGATCTTCAAGTAAAAAAGAAATTTAAGTACAATGCTTTCATCCGGTACACATCTCCCTTGCTGGCCACTTACTCTTGGCAGTGTCCCTTACATAGGCCCCGTCTCGCTTGTGCTCGTCTTCTGCTGGCCATGATGGTCGCTCTTTAACGACTCCTCTGGTGACCTTCGGACATGATGATTGTCGCTTTACATCAACTACTGCCACGACTAGCATCGTTGATTGCCACTTACATGTCAAATCCTCACTCACATGCTTCATCTCAATCTACTACATGCCATTCAGTAACCAGCTAGAAGAAAATAAAACTACAACCTCTGTACCAAAATGTAAGACGTTTTTTTTCACGACAAATCGAATGAAACCGCTTCGATTTTTTTTTAATGAAAACCCTTGTTCCGCTCTTGCTCGCCGCTACTAACAGGGTCTCGGTTGATTTTCCTTCCTTTAGCTACTCAGATATTTCAATTCGCTAAGTTTAAAAAGTCCAAAGAGCGCAAACAAGCCAGGCAGCTTGGATATATATACGGTTTGCCGCTCGGAGATCCATGGATCATAGAAAAATCTCTCCCATGGCCTTTCGCATGTGAAAGCGTCCTTCCTTCTCAATGCCTGGGCAACCATCCAATGCACAGAGGGAGTACAGCAGTATTTCAAAAATGAATACCAATGATTACTTGGGAATGCAAAGGCTCAACACACCTTTGAACTTTCTTCCAGCGGCTTAATTTGCAGCTGTCTTGAGATCCAATAATTTTAGTTGTTCAAGAGTATCTGCCGTGAACATTGTGGTCTATCAGCGACAAGTCAAGATTAGGGTACTGAAAACATTATAAGTTCACGTTTCTTCTCATCAATCCTGAAATTTGGTACTGATTCATGGCTTGGTCCATAACTGTAGTATAATAAGTTACAAATTGACCTCATAACATAATTGCATCCACCACACAAATAAGGTTCCCCCGCCTTATCTTTACAATTCTTGGATCATCAGCGCTTAAACGAGCAATTCCCATCAGTACCAACCATAGGTGCCAGCTTAACATGATTGTAGAAGTTAACTTGCCAAGGAAACTCGATGATAAGAGCTTGCATATATACAGTACAAAGGAAACAACATATAACAATAACCGAAACTACTACATATGTGGATTAGAAGAATTATACTATTTGTTTTTTTACCTAGAGTACAACCATTATCACCAGAATGGCCACGAGGATTCCCGCTAGAAACCTTGGATATGTTCAGCTCATCTGTTCCATTGCATTGAACTCCTCAAACACCTTAGAAAAGAAAGATGATATGATATGTATACCCAACTATATTAACAACATATACTTCTGATTCACATTCGATGAAACTATTAAATTACACCGGTACATTAGGAGGTAGCTACTCCTGAACTATAAAGTTCAGAATTTAAGGCCCTGTTCGGCATTCCCCCAGCTCCGCGGAATATAAGGATATGCGGAGTACCTCTTTTGCCCACTCCATGATTAACTATGGCTCCGGCCGCTCCGGGAGTGGAGAGCCTCCGAACACGGCCTAAGCTTCTAATCCTGAATAAATGAGTACAGTAAACATGTACATAAATTGCCAAGTTATGTTCTCTATTGCCCAAACACTCGCCAAGACTACCTTATCAAAGGATCAAGGAGATACTAGTAACTAGTCAAGTTAGGAGGAATGGCAGCCATATCTTGCTTTGTTTCTTCAGATCCAAACGCACGCTAAAGGCCTTTCTTCCAGATAAAAACTGGTCTGTCAAGCCCTGAAATAGTTACGCTGTACGTCAGATGTAGAAATACACATGTCACAATTGCAAGGACAAACATAACTGCTCCCCTTCTCAGTTTATCGCAAAAGATAAATTCCCTCTCTAATACATAATTAATTAAATGGAGGCGGTATCCCAGAATAATCTCATACATAATGAAGATGCACGTGTGATGATTTATAAAATGGATTATGTTAACCTTTGAGTCCTTCATTTTCCATGCACTTGAGATTTCCCACAATTTATGCAGGGGCTAAAATATCATACTGTTGAGCACCAGAATCAGTTCTTTCAGTCCTCAGTTTCACAGGAACAATTTCATCTTATGACTGCCGTAAAATTCAGTACATACTACTAATGCAAATTTCACTCTCCAACTAAGATTTTTAATGAGGCACTGTTCGCTACTAATATTATCAAGCATAATCAAAGATCTCACAATATCAGCAGGCAATCAACAAAAGGTGGACCATCAACATGCATTTTTGGAACTAGAATGTGGCATAGAGAAATACGATCAACAACTAGGGAGTGGAAATTATGCTCTTCTATTACAAAGGGATAACAGTTAGTACTTAGTACTCCCTCCGTGAAGAAATATAAGAGTGTTTAGATCACTACTTTAGTGATCTAATCACTCTTATATTTCTTTAGAGGGAGTAGCATCTAAGGCCTAATATAAATAAAGGCTTGTGTGACTGACAGGCAAACAACAACCAATTAAAGCAATATTTTTCTGCAGAACCTAAATATTGTACAAGGAACATGTTTACCTCTCGTGTGAAAGAAACCCTATGCACACAAGGTTAGACAATTAAAAATACATAGTTTATATTACCGGAAGTAAAAGGAATGCACCTTTAGTTTGAAATGGAATATCTGAAAAGCCTACCTTACAGGGAGATTCAAAAGAATTATCATGGAACCTTGATTTAAATCTTTTCAACTTGCTGATTGCTGGACTATCAAGGAGATCAAGGAGAAGAGGGTTAAGTCCTCTTGGTTTGTGGGTTGAGTCGACCAAAAATTCAGCAAATATTGGCAGTCGTTCTCATTGCAATGGAAATAAATCCATCTAGAAACTGCTAGGAGCCAAGCATTGCTCCAGACAACATGAAACACAGAACAAAAGTTAAATTACTCATGTCATCAGATGGATAATCACAATTTACTTGTGACATTGGGGTAGAGGTGGGATGCAAATCCTCACAATGGCAAAGTGTTGGTATGGCGCTAGCTAAGCTTGTAATTACTGTTGTTCCCCAAAAGCTCGAGACATTGCCGTTCAAATAAATCCAACTTGAATTCTGTGAAGTAGGCTAATGGCAACTAAACAAGAAATTATGTGATGCACTGTATCTGGACTTCTGGAGTGAGCAGAGATTTGGGAGCATTACTTTAGAATATACGCGATTCTAAAGAATACACACGCAATGAAAAAAGGGCTGAGAAACTATGTCTTTGCCAGAATCCGTACCAGCCTCGAGGGGACACAGGCCTTCCACCGGCAGGAAGACGCGATGCCCCAGGCCCGAATCCTCTGCAGTCGATTTCACACGCTGATGCCCACCCCCGAATCAACCGAGAGCAGAAGCACAACAGTAGGGACGTTGTAATGTGTCGCCGCGAAGCCAAGGCCCCAATTCCTCCGCGTCTGAAGCCAAGCGCCGACGAGGACACCCAACGCAAAACCGCCCGCTCGTGGCCAAAACCGATCGACCCTCGCCTCTGACCTCGATGCTGCTGGTAGTGGAGCCCGTGTTTCCCAGAAACTGCGGGGAGGCTAGCTCGCAATACCCACGACCAAATTTTCTTTTCCTCGCTAACATAAAAAAAATTTGTCTTGCCAGCCGTGCTGGGAATTGTTTTTTTCTTTTGGTGGGTCAACCGAGCGGATACGAAGGGAGTCCGGCTCGGTGGGCTGTTCGACCGAGAGAGAGCTGGAACAGGGGCTCCAAGAGGAGGAAGCAAGCAAGGGGAGGAGGCGGCTGCGCCATTTGCTCTGCTTGCTTCTCTGCACTTACGCAGCTGCTGGGGTTTAGGTCCAAGCCAAAGGGAAGCAGCCGCCGTTTGAGGCGCCCTGACTTCCCTTCATCTTCTCCAGCAGCCTGTGCTAGACAAGGGGAGATACCCCACAGTTCCGCACCTGCTGCTCCTTGCGCCCCATGCCGACCTCTCCTCCACCCGCGATGCATGCACCGGCTAGAGCTCAGGCCTCGATGCTCCCTCCGCCGCTAGCTTAATGACCGTCCCTACGACCCTGAGCGTCTCCGCCAACCCTGAGTATGCTAACGACATGATCATCAATTGGTGACGACCCTCAGTATATTGCCTTTGTGAAGGCACGTCTTAGTGAGCAGTTTCTTATGTCTGATTTTGGCCTACTTTCTTGGGATAGAGGTCTCTTCTACCTCTGATGTTTTTTTATTTTCTAAGAAAAATATATCCAGAATCTTCTTGCTCATGCTGCTCTTACTGATGAGTGCACTATTGAGACTCCCATGGAGCTCAATGTTCACCTTCGTGCTAGTGATGGTGACCCTTGTCTAATCCGACGTGTTATCATCATCTTGTTGGGAGTCTTGTTTATCATCATCTTGTTGGGAGTCTTGTTTATCTAGATGTTACTCGTCCAGATATCTCCTATCCCGTCCATAGTTTGAGTCAGTTTGTCTTTGCACCCACATTGGTTCACTATAGTCACCTCCTTCTCCTTCATGTTCTCTGATATCTTCGTGGCACGATCTCTCACCATATGTTCTTTCAATTTTCCAGTTCATTACAAGAAAATTTTGTTTTTGCCACTCTAGATTTTGCCAATTTTCCTTATGCCACTCTAGATTTTGACATTTCACTTTTGCCACTCTTAGTTTTTTACAATTATCACAATTGCCTTTCCCGTGGCAAAAGCAAAATTTTCAGAGTGGCAATTGTGATAATTATCAAAAGCTAAGAGTGGCAAAAATGAAATAAAATTATTTTGCTTTTGCCACAAAATGGCAATTGTGGTAATTGTCAAAAACAAAGAGTGGCAAAAGTGAAATGTCAAAATATAGAGTGGCATAAGGAAAATTGGCAAGATCTAGAGTGGCAAAAACAAAAATTTCCCGTTCATTACAGCTTCAAGCCTATTCAAATGCTACATGGACTAGTGATCCCTGGGATCGTCGTTCACTTTTTGCTTACTGTGTTTTTCTTGGTGGTTCTCTCACTGCCTCGAAGACAAAGAAACAGACTACAGTTTCACGTTTGAGTGCAGAGGCTGGGCCTCGAGCTATGGCTCTTTTGACGGTAGAGGTGACTTGGTTACGATGGTTACTTCAGAAGTTTGGTATTTCTGTCAATACACCAACTTTGCTCTTATTTGACAATACAGGTGCTCATAGTGTTGCGCGCGACCCAGCGAAAAATGAGCTCACCAAGCATATTGGTGTTGATGCTTTTTTGTGTGTGCTAGTGTGCAAAATTCAGGTTATTGCTCCTCAGTATGTGCCTTCGGAGTTACTGTTGGCAGATTTCTTTAGGAAGGCCCAAAATAGAGCACAACACGACTTCTATATCTATCTCTCCAAGCTCGGTGTTGTTGATCCACCATGAGTTTGAGGGAGGGGGAGTTAAGAGTTATATATTTAGTTGTGTACCCCTTTGTATTTTCCCCGCTCTATAAAGGTTTTTTTTTTGCATATTCTAAAACACTTGTACGTGTATACAATGGCATATGGCCACCTGGAAACACAGTTGCATATTTCCTAACAGGAACCTCCCTCCTTGTTAATGGCCAAAGACTTCTTAGCACTTTTGTCCTTTCATGTTCCTCAACATACCATGCAGCTCATCTCTGGTGGTCAGGTTGTTGACTCTGGTTGTCAGGTAATTTTTGACTTTGACGCATCCTTTGTTTTGGACCGTCACACTGGTGCTGTCCTTGGTGCTGGTCCCCGATGTCATAACTCCCAAGGCCTGTGGGAGCTTGACTGGCTTCACTTCCCCTCTGTTGCCACCACTGCCAGTCTCTCCACCTCTATTGCCTCCAGTCTCTGCCTCTGTTGCCTTGTCTACCAGATATTTTCAAGAGTGGCAACATCGCCTTGGGTCACTTGTGATATCTCATCCTTAGTTCGACGTGATCTTCTTGGATCCGTCTCCGATGATGTCTCAAATGCGTGGCCCAGTTTCCTTGTACTCATGGCGAGACATTGTCTCAGCATCCTTTAGACCTTGTTCACTCTGATCTCAAGGGATCATCTCCCTTTGCCTCCGCTAGTGACTTCTGTCAACACACCTAGATATATACTTTACTTCTTCTCGTAGTGAGGTCTTATCTATAAGCCTTTAGCTACCATGGTTCACACTCATTTATTTACGCCTATTCATCTGTTCTATGATCACTCTAGTGGAGAGTATATCTCCAAGCTGTTGTGTGGAATCCTTGCTGAGCAGACTTTGGTTCTCTTATCCTGGTGCTCACGCTCAAAATTGCATGGTTGAGCGCAAGCATCGTCACCTTCTTGAGACAGCTCATCCATTGATGGTCACCACCTAGATTGATGCTCTTGTCCGCACCGGCACGTGGAATCCCATTTCCCTTCCTCCTCGTGCTCATCTCATCACTTGGTAGTGGGTGAGCGTTACAAAGCTCGTTTAATGGTGAGAACATGGTCATGACTACGAAGAGACATTTACTCCTATATATATGGCCCACGTGACCACTCTTCGCACACTTCATCGATGTGGCTTCTATTCGCCGCTAGTCTGTCTCTCAGCTTGATGTCAACAATGCCTACAAGTAGCCACCACCTAGATTCTCTTCCTAATGGCATGGTTTGTCATCTTCATCACTGTCTATATAGCCCTAAGCAAACCCCTCGTGCCTGGTTTGACCGCTTCGTCTCAGTGGTGATTGAGGCTAGTTTTTGGCGAGTGCTCATTATCCTACACTTTCGGTCCACCATTCAACTCGTGGTCGAACACTTCTTCTACATGTCAATCACCACTGGCAACGACCCTTAAGTACATAGCCTTGGTGAAAGGCTCATCATAGTGAATTTCTTATGTCTGATCTTGGTCCTCTTCCGTACTTCCTTGAGATTGAGGTTTCTTCTACCTCTAATGACTTCTTTATTTTCTAAGAGAAAGTATGTCTAGGATCTTCTTACTCGTGCTACTCTTACTGAGACCTTTGTGACCACCTCCACTCCCTACCGGTCTGGATGGGCATCCTTTGCCTTGCTGGGGGTTGCTACAAGCACTGTCTCAATCCCACATCCCGTGTTCCCTTTGTGTGTGACACCATAACCGCACGCTCGAGAACCACCAACGTTGAGCAGGAGCTCGGACAGTCGACGCGTACCTGGATTATGCACGGGACGAGCCGACGACAGGCGCTACCTAAAGTCAAGGCCAAGGGCGCACAATAGGAGAACTTGGGGTGCTTAATCAAGCACGTGGCACACAACCCGCAAATAGGAAAGGAACACCCAGCCAGATCGGCGGGGTACGAAGAGTACACAGGCAAGTGGGATGCCGGATCAAGTCCCTCTACCGCCAGTGGTGCCACTCTGCCTCTGTTGCCTTGTCTACCATATATTTTCAAGAGTGGCATCATCACCTTGGGTCACTTGTGATCTCTCATCCTTAGTTCGACATGATCTTCTTGGATCCGTCTCCGATGATGTCTCTAATACGTGGTACAGTTACCTTATACTCATAGCGAGACAGTGTCTCAACATCCTTTAGACCTTGTTCACTTTGATCTCGAGGGATCGTCTCCTTTTGCCTCCGTTAGTGACTTCTCTCAACACACCTGGATATATACTTTATTTCTTCTCGTAGTGAGGTATTATCTATAAGCCTTTTGTTGCCATGGTTCACATTCAATTCTCTAAGCCTATTCATGTGTTCTATGGTGACTCCGGTGGACAGTATATCTCCAAGCTGTTGCGTGGAATCCTTGCTGAGCAGACTTTGGTTCTCTTATCCTGGTGCTCATGCTCATAATGGCATGGCTGAGTACAAGCATCGTCACCTTCTTGACAGCTCGTCCATTGATGGTCACCGCCTCTCTTTCACCGCACTTTTGGGCAAACTCTGTCTCCACTTCCATCTATCTCATCAACCTTCAGCAATCCACTGCTCTGCAGGGTGACGCTCCTTTTGAGCGTCTATTTGATCATTTATTCTGCGCTTCAATTTTTTGGTTGTGTTTGCTATGTCCTTCTTGCCCCGCGTGAACACACCAAACTGACTTCTCAGTCCGTTGAGTGTGTCTTCTTAGGATACAACATTGAGCATAAGGGATATCATTATTGGGATCATGTTGGGCATCAGATGGCTATTTCTCAGGATATGACTTTTGATGAGTCTCATCCCTTCTACCTGTGTCCATCTTCCTAAACCTTTTCAATGGAGGAAATCTCTCTTTTTTTTAAATCCAACACTCCTATCACTCCCTGATCCAGTCGCCGTACTGCTCATGCTTCTCTGATTATTGTAGATCCAATGCCATCATCTCCTATGATTTCCTCACCTCGCTTATGAGTTGTGGCTTCCTTGTCTCCATCACCTGAGTTTATCCCATTGATTTCTGCTCGTAGTCTTCCATCTTTTCCTCACTTTTATATACATCGTCCGCGTGTTGTGAATGTGTCTACTGATGAGCCACTTCCCCTCTCGGCCTACTTATGGCTTGCTTCCTCGTCCGCTTCCGCCTGTTGACCACCTTGGTCTTCCAAGCGTTGGCGCTAGTGTTCTTGAGCCGACTTCTTATCGTGATGTTATGCATACCAAATGGCACATTGCGATAGCAGGGGAGATTATTGCTCCTGAGCGCATCGACACGTGGGATATTGTTTCTCTTCCTCGTGTTCGTCCCATCACTTGGTGGGAATGTTATGACTCACTTTGACTTTGTATGTGTTCCTTCTTTTGCTCATATTCCTCGACTTTACTACACTTGTCGTCTGCGTGTTGTGGATTCTTCTGATATGCCATCTCCCTCGACTATTATATCTTCTTCTGTTGGCAACACACGGCCTCCAGCTTAGCCTACTTATGGCTTTCGAGCTCGCTCGCTTCTGCCTATTGACCGCTATGGTTACTACGAAGCTCTTCCCGAGACAACTTCTTGTCGTGAGATTGTTCATCCCAAATGGCTGCTTGTGATGGCATCAAAGATTCATGCTCTTGCCCGCATCGACACGTGGAATCTCATTTCCCTTCCTCCTCGTGCTCATCTCATCACTTGTAAGTGGGTCTACAAGGTTAAGACTGATGATACTCTTGAACGTTACAAAGCTAGTTTAATGGTGAGAACATAGTCATGACTATGAAGAGACATTTACTTCTATATATATGGCCCACGTGACCACTCTTCGCACACTTCATCAATGTGGCTTCTATTCGTCGCTAGTCTGTCTCTCATCTTGATGTCAAGAATGCCTACAAGTAGCCATCACCTAGATTCTCTTCCTAATGGCATGGTTTGTTGTCTTCGTCGCTGTCTATATGGCCCTAAGCAAACCCCTCGTGCCTGGTTTGACCGCTTCGTCTCAGCGGTGATTGCGGCTAGTTTTTGGCGAGTGCTCATTATCCTACACTTCCGGTCCACCATTCAACTCGTGGTCGAACACTTCTTCTACATGTCAATCATCACTGGCAATGACTCTTAAGTACATTGCCTTGGTGAAGGCTCGTCATAGTGAATTTCTTATGTTCGGTCTTGGTCCTCTTCCGTACTTCCTTGAGATTGAGGTTTCTTCTACCTCTGATGACTTCTTTATTTTCTAAGAGAAGTATGTCTAGGATCTTCATACTCGTGCTACTCTTACCGATACCTTTGTGACCACCTCCGCTCCCTACCAGTCTGGATGGGCATCCTTTGCCTTGCTGCGGGTTGCTACAAGCACTGTCTCAATCCCACATCCCTTGTTCCCTTTATGTGTGACACCATAACCACACGCTCGAGAACCACCAATGGTGAGCAGGAGCTCGGACAGTCGACGCGTACCTGGATTATGCACGGGACTAGCCGACAACAGGCGCTACCTAAAGTCGAGGCCAAGGGCGCACAGTACGAGAACTTGGGGTGCTTAATCAAGCACGTGGCACACAACCCGCAAACAGGAAAGGACCACCCAGCCAGATCGGCGGGGTACGAAGAGTGCACAAGCAAGTGGATGCCGGATCAAGTCCCTCTACAGCCAGTGGCGCCAGTCTGCCTCTGTTGCCTTGTCTACCAGATATTTTGAAGAGTGGCATCATCGCCTTGGGCCACTTGTGATCTCTCATCCTTAATTCAACGTTATCTTCTTGGATCCGTCTCCGATGATGTCTCTAATACGTGGTCCAATTACCTTATACTCATAGCGAGACAGTGTCTCAGCATCCTTTACACCTTGTTCACTCTGATCTCGAGGGATCATCTCCCTTTGCCTCCGCTAGTGACTTCTCTCAACACGCCTAGATATATACTTTATTTCTTCTCGTAGTGAGGTCTTATCTATAAGCCTTTTGCTGCCATGGTTCGCACTCAGTTCTCTAAGCCTATTCATGTGTTCTATGGCGACAGATGGAGAGTATATCAACAAGCTGTTGCGTGGAATCCTTGTTGAGCAGACTTTGGTTCTCTTATCTTGGTGCTCATGCTAAAAATGGCATGGCTGAGCGCAAGCATCGTCACCTTCTTGAGACGGCTCGTCCATTGATGCTCACTGCCTCTCTTTCACCGCACTTTTGGGCCAACTCTATCTCCAATTCCATCTATCTCATCAACCTTCAACAATCCACTTCTCTGCAGGGTGACGCTCCTTTCGAGCGTCTATTTGATCGTTTATTCGGCGCTTCAATTTTTTGGTTGTGTTTGCTATGTCCTTCTTGCCCCGCGTGAACGCACCAAACTGATTTCTCAGTCCGTTGAGTGTCTTCTTAGGATACACCATTGAGCATAAGGGATACCATTATTGGGATCATGTTGGGCGTCAGATGGCTATTTCTCGGGATATGACTTTTGATAGTCTCATCCCTTCTACCCATGTCCATCTTCCTCGACCTTTTCAATGGAGGAAGTCTCTCCTTTTTTAAATCCAACACTCCTATCACTCCCTAATCCAGTCGTCGTACTGCTCATGCGTCTCTGATTATTGTAGATCCAATGCCATCATCTCCTATGATTTCCTCACCTCGCTTATCACATGATTCTACACCTTCATCGGTTGTGGCTTCCTTGTCTCCACCACCTGAGTTTATCCCGTTGATTTCTGCTCGTATTCTTCCATCTTTTCCTCACTTTTATATACATCGTCCGCGTGTTGTGAATGTGTCTACTGATGAGCCACTTCGCCTCTCGGCCTACTTATGGCTTGCTTCCTCATCCGCTTCCGCCTGTTGACCACCTTGGTCTTCCAAGCGTTGGCGCTGGTGTTCTTGAGCCGACTTCTTATCGTGATGTTATGCATTCCAAATGGCACCTTGCGATGGCAGGGGAGATTATTGCTCGACTATTATATCTTCTTTCGTTGGCAACGCACGGCCTCCAGCTTAGCCTACTTATGGCTTTCGAGCTCGCCCGCTTCTGCCTATTGACCGCTATGGTTACTGCGTAGCTCTTCCCGAGACGACTTCTTGTCGTTAGGTTGTTCATCCCAAATGGTTGCTTGTGATGGCATCGAAGATTCATGCTCTTGCCCGCATTGACACGTGGAATCTCATTTCCCTTCCTCCTCGTGCTCGTCTCATCACTTGTAAGTGGGTCTACAAGGTTAAGACTGATGATACTCTTGAACGTTACAAAGCTCGTTTAATGGTGAGAACATGGTCATGACTACGAAGAGACATTTACTCGTATATATATGGCCCACGTGACCACTCTTCACACACTTCATCAATGTGGCTTCTATTCGCCGCTAGTCTGTCTCTCAGCTTGATGTCAAGAATGCCTACAAGTAGCCACCACCTAGATTCTCTTCTTAATGGCATGGTTTGTCGTCTTCGTCGCTGTCTATATGGCCCTAAGCAAACCCCTCGTGCCTGGTTTGACCGCTTCGTCTCAGTGGTGATTGCGGCTAGTTTTTGGCGACTGCTCATTATCCTACACTTTCGGTCCACCATTCAACTCGTGGTCGAACACTTCTTCTACATGTCAATCATCACTGGCAACGACCCTTAAGTACATAGCCTTGGTGAAAGGCTCGTCATAGTGAATTTCTTATGTCCGATCTTGGTCCTCTTCCGTACTTCCTTGAGATTGAGGTTTCTTCTACCTCTAATGACTTCTTTATTTTCTAAGAGAAAAGTATGTCTAGGATCTTCTTACTCGTGCTACTCTTACTGATACCTTTGTGACCACCTCCACTCCCTACCAGTCTGGATGGGCATCCTTTGCCTTACTGCGGGTTGCTACAAGCACTGTCTCAATCCCACATCCCGTGTTCCCTTTATGTGTGACACCATAACCGCACGCTCGAGCACCACGAATGGTGAGCAGGAGCTCAGACAGTCGATGCGTACCTGGATTACGCACGGGACGAGCCGACGACAGGCGCTACCTAAAGTCGAGGCCAAGGGCGCACAGTAGGAGAACGTGGGGTGCTTAATCAAGCACGTGGCACACAACCCGCGAACAGGAAAGGAACACCCAGCCAGATCGATGGGGTACGAGGAGTGCACAGGCAAGTGGAATGCCGGATCAAGTCCCTCTACCGCCAGTGGTGCCACTCTGCCTCTGTTGCCTTGTCTACCATATATTTTCAAGAGTGGCATCATCGCCTTGGGTCACTTGTGATCTCTCATCCTTAGTTCGACGTGATCTTCTTGGATCCGTCTCCGATGATGTCTCTAATACGTGGTCCAGTTACCTTATACTCATAGGAGACAGTGTCTCAGCATCCTTTAGACCTTGTTCACTCTGATCTCGAGGGATCGTCTCCCCTTTTCCTTCGCTAGTGACTTCTCTCAACACACCTGGATATATACTTTATTTCTTCTCGTAGTGAGGTCTTATCTATAAGCCTTTTGCTGCCATGGTTCACTCTCAATTCTCTGCGCCTATTCATGTGTTCTATGGTGACTCTGGTGGAGAGTATATCTCCCAAGCTGTTGCGTGGAATCCTTGCTGAGCAGACTTTGCTTCTCTTATCCTGTTGCTCATGCTCAAAATGGCATGGCTGAGCGCAAGCATCGTCACCTTCTTGAGACAGCTCGTTCATTGATGGTCACCGCCTCTCTTTCATCGTACTTTTGGGTCACCTTTGTCTCCACTTCCGTCTATCTCATCAACCTTCAGCAATCCACTGCTCTACAGGGTGACGCTCCTTTCGAGCGTCTATTTGATCGTTTATTCGGCGCTTCAATTTTTTGCTTGTGTTTGCTATGTCCTTGCCCCGCGTGAACGCACCAAACTGACTTCTCAGTCCGTTGAGTGTGTCTTCTTAGGATACAACATTGAGCATAAGGGATATCATTATTGGGATCATGTTGGGCGTCAGATGGCTATTTCTCGGGATATGACGTTTGATGAGTCTCATCCCTTCTACCCGTGTCCATCTTCCTCGACCTTTTCAATGGAGAAAATGTATTTTTTTTAAATCCAACACTCCTATCACTCCCTGATCCAGTCGTCGTACTGCTCTTGCTTCTCTGATTATTGTAGATCCAATGCCATCATCTCCTATGATTTCCTCACCTCGCTTATCAGTTGTGGCTTCCTTGTCTCCATCACCTGAGTTTATCCCGTTGATTTCTGCTCGTATTCTTCCATCTTTTCCTCACTTTTATATACATCGTCCGCGTGTTGTGAATGTGTCTACTGATGAGCCACTTCCCCTCTCGGCCTACTTATGGCTTGCTTCCTCGTCCGCTTCCACCTGTTGACCACCTTGGTCTTCCAAGCGTTGGCGCTAGTGTTCTTGAGCCGACTTCTTATCGTGATGTTATGCAACCAAATGGCACCTTGCAATAGCAGGGGAGATTATTGCTCTTGAGCGCATCGGCACGTGGGATATTGTATCTCTTCCTCGTGTTCGTTCCATCACTTGGTGGGAATGTTATGACTCACTTTGACTTTGTATGTGTTCCTTCTTTTGCTCATATTCCTCGACTTTACTACACTCATTGTCTGCGTGTTGTGGATTCTTCTAATATGCCATCTCCCTCGACTATTATATCTTCTTCCGTTGGCAACACACGGCCTCCAGCTTAGCCTACTTATGGCTTTCGAGCTCGCTCGCTTCTGCCTATTGACCGCTATGGTTACTGCGTAGCTCTTCCCGAGACGACTTCTTGTCGTGAGGTTGTTCATCCCAAATGGTTGCTTGTGATGGCATCGAAGATTCATGCTCTTGCCCGCATCGACACGTGGAATCTCATTTCCCTTCCTCCTCGTGCTCGTCTCATCACTTGTAAGTGGGTCTACAAGGTTAAGACGGATGATACTCTTGAACGTTACAAAGCTCGTTTAATGGTGAGAACATAGTCATGACTACGAAGAGACATTTACTCCTATATATATGGCCCACGTGACCACTCTTCGCACACTTCATCAATGTGGCTTCTATTCGCCGCTAGTCTGTCTCTCAGCTTGATGTCAAGAATGCCTACAAGTAGCCACCACCTAGATTCTCTTCCTAATGGCATGATTTGTCGTCTTCGTCGCTGTCTACATGACCCTAAGCAAACCCCTCGTGCCTGGTTTGACCGCTTCATCTCAGTGGTGATTGCGGCTAGTTTTTTGCGAGTGCTCATTATCCTACACTTTTGGTCCACCATTCAACTCGTGGTCGAACACTTCTTCTACATGTCAATCATCACTGGCAACGACTCTTAAGTACATTGCCTTGGTGAAGGCTCGTGATAGTGAATTTCTTATGTCCGATCTTGGTCCTCTTCGGTACTTCCTTGAGATTTAGGTTTCTTCTACCTCTAATGACTTCTTTATTTTCTAAGAGAAGTATGTCTAGGATCTTCTTACTCGTTCTACTCTTACTGATACCTTTGTGACCACCTCTGCTCCCTACCAGTCTGGATGGGCATCCTTTGCCTTGTTGCAGGTTGCTACAAGCACTGTCTCAATCCCACATCCCGTGTTCCCTTTATGTGTGACACCATAACCGCATGCTCGAGCACCACCAATGGTGAGCAGGAGCTCGGACAGTCGACGCGTACCTGGATTATGCACGGGACTTGCCGACGACAGGCGCTACCTAAAGTCGAGGCCAAGGGCGCACAGTAGGAGAACTTGGGGTGCTTAATCAAGCACGTGGCACACAACCCGCAAACAGGAAAGGAACACCCAGCCAGATCGGTGGGGTAGGAAGAGTGCACAGGCAAGTGGGATGTCGGATCGTGTCCCTCTACTGCAAGTGGCGCCAGTCTGCCTCTGTTGCCTTGTCTACCAGATATTTTCAAGAGTGGGGTCATCGCCTTAGGTCACTTCTCTTAGCTGTTGCGTGGAATCCTTGTTGAGCAGACTTTGGTTCTCTTATCCTTGTGCTCATGCTCAAAATGGCATGGCTAAGCGCAAGCATTGTCACCTTCTTGAGACGGCTCATCCATTGATGGTCACCGCCTCTCTTTCACCGCACTTTTGGGCCAGAGTCTGTCTCCACTTCCATCTGTCTCATCAACCTTCAGCAATCCACTACTCTGCAGGGTGACGCTCCTTTCGGGCGTCTATTTGATCGTGTATTCGGCGCTTCAATTTTTTTGCTTGTGTTTGGTATGTCCTTGCCCCTCGTGAACGCACCAAACTGACTTCTCAGTTTGCTGAGTGTGTCTTAGTATACAACGATGAGCATAAGGGATATCGTTGTTGGGATCATGTTGGTCGTCGAATGGCTATTTCTTAGGATATGACTTTTGTAGAGTCTCCTTCCTTCTACCAGCGTCCATCTTCTTTGGCCTTTTAAGTGGTGTATATCTCTTCCCACAATTTCCCCGACAGTCCTACCACTCCTATTGAGCCCTTATCCAGTCGTCGTACTGCTCATGCTTCTTTGGTTATTGTAGAACCAACGTCATCATCTCCTATGATTTCCTCACCTCACTTATCACATGATTCTACACCTTCATCAACGGTGGCTTCCTTGTCTCCATCCCCTGAGTTTATCCCCCGATGATTCCAGCTTTTATTCTTCCATTTTTTTCCTAACTTCTATATAGGTCGTCTATGTGTTGTTGATGCGTCTACTGATTTGTCATCTTCCTTGTCTCAGCCTACTTATGGCTTCCGTCCTCGTCCGCTTCGTCCTATTGACCGCCTTGTTCTTCCAAGTGTTGGCGCTACTGTTCTTGAGCCGACTTCTTGTTCTGATGTTGTTCATACCAAATGGCACCTTGGGATGACAGAGGAGATTGCTGCTCTTGAGTGCATCGGCACGTGGGATATTGTTTCTGTTCCTCCTCGTGTTTGTCCCATCACTTGGTGGGTCTACAAGGTTAGCATGGTCCTGATTACGATGAGACTTTTGCTCCTGCAAAACTGTATGCTTGTGACCTCTGTTCGCCACTGGTTCGTGTCTAGGCTTGATGTAAAAAAAAGTCTTTCTTAATAGTGAGCTGCGTGAGGAGTTTTACATACAACTTGTCTTGTGGGTCATGGCTTTCAGCAGGAGCATGGTCCTGATTACGATGAGACTTTTGCTCCTGCAAAACTGTGTGCTTGTGGCCTCTGTTCGCCACTGGTTCGTGTCTAGGCTTGATGTTAAGAATGTCTTTCTTAATAGTGAGTTGCGTGAGGTTTACATACAACCACCACCTGGGTATTCTACTCCTTACAACATGCTTAGTCGTCTTCATCACTCTCTCTATGGCTTTAAGCAAGCCTCTCGCGCCTGGTTTGAGCGTTTTGCCTCTATGGTGGATGTTATTGGTTTTCAGCGACGTTGTTTGCCCTCCTTTCTGCTCTTGGTAGGACTCTTCTTCATGTTGATGACATGATCATCACTGATGAAGACCGTGAGTATATTGCCTTTGTGAAGGCATGTTATGCAGTTTCTTATGTCTTATCTTGGCCCTCTCTGCTACTTCCTTGGGATTGAGGTCCCTTCTTGCTCAACAATAATAATCTAGGATCTTCTTACTCGTGTTGCTCTTAAAGATGAGCGCAATGTTGAGACTCCCATGGAGCTCAATGTTCACCTCCCTGTGCTACTGATGTTGATCGTTTGTCTAATCTAACGCTTTATCGACATTTTGTTGGGAGTCTTGCTTTATCGACATTTTGTTGGGTGTCTAGTCTATCTGCCTGACACTCGCCTGGAAGAAGAAACAGACTGCAGTGCCCCCGTTCGAGTGCACCTCTTCCCACAGCACCGTCGCTCCACTTTCGTACTCTACCCTCTACTATATGCTATGCGGCATTGTCGGCGTGGCCAGGACGGTGGCAAAATCACTAGCGCCGATGCCTCTCGCATGATGTTCCTAGAGCCTTCATCCTCTCAAGTGGCATGAACGGCCGAAGGGGACAATGCCACCATGGATGTTGGCATTCCCTCTGTTGGATCGTGAAGTGTTCTGTTGGATCGTGAAGTGTTTGGGAGTGAGACTAAGAGAAACACCGGAAAGGAGATGATGCCTAGCGTATTAGCGGAATGAGGTCTAAACAAAATTGTTGAGATGAGTTATAGGCCCGCTACCAAAATGGTTGGTGTATTTTTCTCCAAAGGCGGACACGCGTTTGATGCAAACACGACTGAGAAGGATAGAATCATGCTCTATCAAGCCCAAATGATAATCTTCTTTTTTTACCCTGCTTTCAAATAATAATGACCCAAACACTAAACATAGCATTGATCATAATTCTTTATACATCACACCATATCCTTAGAATCTACTAACATCTAAGGCAAATTTGAAAATAGAGTTTGTGAATTAAATAAATGTTCACAAATTCAAAAAATATGTTGGGGAATTCGAAAAATGTTGCCAATTCCAGAAATGTTCACGTATTCAAAGAAAGTTCACGGTTAAAAAAAATTGGGAATTCCAAAAATGTTCGCGCATTCATAAAATGATCACATATTAAAAAATGTTCACGTATTCAAAACAAGTTCATGGGTTCTAAAATGAAAAATTGTTAAATGTTCGCGTTGAATTCAAAAAATGTTCGTGGATTCTAAAACAATGTTCACAAATTCCAAAAATGTTATCGTGTTCGAAAAATGTTTTCATAATTCCAAAAATATTATCGTGTTCGAAAAATGTTTTCATATTGAAGACAAGTATGAATTCCAAAAATGTTCACGAATTCAAAAAATGTTCATGATGAATTCAAAAATGTTCACAGATTCTAAAAACTCCTCACAAATTCCAAAATCGCTCACGTATTCGAAAAATGTTCACATATTCAAAAATGATTCAACCATTGGAAAAGGTTCAAAATTTTCGAAAAATATTCACAAATTTGGAAAATATTCGGTAATTCAATATTTTAGCAAATTCAAAAATGTGAATTGAAAATTGTTCACAAATTTGAAGAAGGTTCAAAAAATTAAGAAGGAAAAAGAAAAGGCGAACACGAAGAAAAACATAGCGTTGACCATAATTCTTTACACATCACACCATATTTTTAAAAATCTACTAACATGAAAGCCGTATACAATAAAGAATAAATCTACGCATGTAATTTACATGTACCATTATAATTATATTGTTTTAGAAATCCTAGACCAATGTCTATACTCTACAGCACCTTCTATACTCTACAACAATGTATGTTTGGTGTGGGTTAATTTATCACCATCGTCTCGACGGTAATCTCTATTCCCAACCTAGGGGTGTGCATTACACGATGGGGAGAAAATCTCTGAACTTCGCCAATAAGTAACTCAAATAAACAGTTATGTATGTGATTTCAAAAGAAAGATATAAATGGCAAGGTGTTTAACAAATCTGCATGCATGTTGTATCGTGCTTATTGAGTGAACAAAACAAATATCAGGATAGAAACTAAGAAACAGAATGCATACCACCAGGAACACGGCCACCACTAGCTCTGTCAGAGAATATTGCGTGGTAAAAGCCCGCCATGCTAACTCAGCAGCTTCCTCAACTAACATGTTGAATTTGTAACTGAAATGTAAAGCACAAACATAAGGGATGCAACTTCAAGATAATATGAACCGTGAGCAAAGCAACATATAGAGGTATAAAAAAACATACCCCTCATCCAAGATACCATAAGCATACAAAGAACTACATAACCGGCTGCTTCCCTTGAGCCTTGCACCCTCGCTATCAACATAGTACCAAGACCAGGCCCTAGAAAAAGAGCGGAATTGTTAGACATAGACCTAAGTACTGCTTAATGACACTAAAATATGTCAAAGGGCCACTCGCAGTTCCATCAAATCCAACAATCATTGTACCGATTGGAAGTACCATCCCACGGTATGAAAAAAAAGGATATTAGCCAACGGTCTTTAAAGAACCAGCAATAGGAACCCTTCGCTTGTTGATGAGCTCATGGAGCTCATCAAGCTCATGAACCTCTGAAGGAAGAAACTATTGTTATTCCTACTATCTTTACTATTAAAGGGGAGTGCGGTTGTGATGGTAGGTTGTGGTACGTCGATTCGCATGTTCGTGTGTCGCTTCCTCGCCTCCTCTCTCAAACAAATACTCGTCGACGAGTGGACCTGTCAGCTCTCTTCCCTGCCTCATTGACTCGCTAGCCCCGATCTGATTTCTTCTTTCTCTCTCGTTAAGAGCGAGCGCAGCCACAGCTAGGGTTACTATCGCGTCCAGCCGTTGCCGCCTCACGCCGCTGCCCGGGTTGCTATCTGACACACCAACCAAGAACTGCAGTGTCGAACACGAGCCTAGGTTGCTCTCGTTTGTACATGCAAGATGTAGCTCGCCATCTTCTATGTCACGTACGACCTTCATCTCTACCTGCTTCCCAGCGTATCGAACAGAGGCACCATGGCAGGACTCAAGGTGCAGCAGCTACTCCAGTTGTACATGAGCCATGGGTTCAAGAGAGGTTCTTGGAGAGAGTCCATTTGTTAAGGCTTCCCTGGTATTTGTCTTCAATACCAATGTATTATTTTCTCATCACTAAGCTTTTGTCTCGCTCACTACTTGTTTCTTGCACTATATGGCCAGATCTAGCTTCTTCCTTTATCCATGATTTTTCTTTAAAGTCCACCGATTAAACATACAAGAGCTTGGCAATTCTTTCTGGCTGCAGCTAAAACTTTATATTAAAGTGAACTTTAGTTTTGTTGGTTTCTTGTTCATAGAACCAGCAGCAAGAAATAAGGCTAGATTAGCCACGACAACATCAGCCAAGTTTATGAGCATGTACCTGGACCCTCCTGTATGGCAGTTGATCCACCTTACATGAAGATTAAAGTCATCTACATCAATATATTAATTTTGCTCCTGGTATGCATCTCTTGGAGAAATCTTAGGGCAAATATTTTCTTATTTTTGCTTTCTTTAGAAATCTTGGAGAAATTTAGTGTAGGCACCTTCAGTTCTATAACATAGTTGAATGTAAAAATTACTACAATAAGCATTGTATCACAACAGTGGGCTAATTCTGTAAAGAAATGCAATGATGTAATGTTTCTTGGTTAAACTTCAGTTATATATTGTACTTAGTAATGCAAATTCAAGAATTAAGTTTGCAGGCATGTCGTCATTGTAGTCCTGATAGATATTTTGCTTTTCTGTATTTACGTGCATTAATAGAGTTACTAATATTGTTTGGATATTTCGTTAGTAGAAGACTGGATTGTGTCTACAACCAACACACATCAATAAAAAGGGCAGCCCGGTGCATGTAGCTCCCGCTTGCGCAGGGTCGGGGAAGGGTCCGACCACTTTGGGTCTATAGTACGCAGCCTTTCCCTACATTTCTGTAAGCACATCAATGCGATCCAAAAATAGGCAATTCAAGGTGGATTTCACTTGTGGTAGAGAGAAGCCACACAGTTCAGATAGCAACGCGGGACTTTATGGTCACAGATAGATTGTCGTGGAATAACTCAATTGATGGGATGTAAGATTCACATCGGTGCAGATTGCGAGTACCATGCAAATGAAATGTTGGTTGCAAAATTAATGATCTGCCTCTTTGTCAAGGTAAAATTGATAAGAGTTATAAACTCGATAAATATTTTTTCCATCGATCTTTTAGTCTAGCAAGTAAATATTTTTTCCATCATTCTTTTAGCTTGATGTAAACAATATAATTGTTTGTGCAGCCACAACTATGCTACCTTCCGTTTCATAAACAGATGCCCTACTACGAAATATGCAGTAAAAAAGATAGCTCGATGTAAACAATATAATTTGTGTAGCCACAAGTATGCTACCTTCCGTTTCGTAAATAGATGTCCTACTACGAAACATGCAGTAAAAAAGATGTAAGTTTGACTACTACAATATAAAAGATGGTTCACATTTGTAAGATAAATGTTATTTTTAATTTATCATGTTCTGGGTTTATCATGACAGTAAATTACAGAACTATTTCTGACCAAGAGAGAGATATGTGAAACTCATGATTTAGCTCATTTAAATATCACAAAATTATTTTAGGAGAGACCATCTAGCGTACTCAATTGTGGCATTGGCCGTGCTATTATTTTATGAGTTTATTTTGATGTATACTTATTTATTTTAAAATTAAAATCAATATTATGGGTAGCAGCACATTCACTGGTGATGCAAGAACATTCCAGCTTGCCTGAAGAACAAAAAGTTCCATTATTTTGTGAGTCTATACAATTGTTTCCTTGCATTGTATATTAAACTTCATGTGAATTTGCATCACTTGCACCCTAATCCTTATCAGATATATACCTATACCAACTGCCAACCCCAAGAAAACTCACACGCTAATTATTATTAAATAAGAAGACCTAAGTCATGATTATTTTTTGTTCATACAAGATAGTTTGAGTGTAATCAACTGTACATAGACCCTACATTATTAACATATGCAGATGAAGAATACAAGACTTGCACTCAGTCCTGCTTGGTTCCTTTCGTTTGTGCCACATCCATTGGAAGTGAGTTTTTAGCTGTCTTTCTTTGTGATAAAATGTGAAAGATTAAAATCCAATGTTGATATCTTCTTTCCAGAATGATGCTTTGTTGGTCTTTTTCACCTATTGTCTCACATGTTAAATATCTAGAGCATACTCAGATTTGCTATTTCTGTATTTTGTTTTTGTAGACTTAGTATAAGGAGTAAGGACACAGAGAAATAATATTTGAAAGGTGCAGGTTGAAATATAATTGACAAAAAACATATAAGGAGAAAGGTCTTACTAGAGATAGTCATTTATGATGTCAAATTCTCTCCCCTCACGATTCTTGGCTTGTTGCCTTAGGCTGATGACCCACCTAATAAAAATAACTAATAATTTGAATTACAATGCATAATGTGAGTTTTATCTCTCCCTCAAGACATGTATCCTTCAATAGTGTACTAGACCTTATGTAGAGAAAGAAAGATAGAGAGGACTAGTTCTTGTTAATTTTGTCAGAGAGACGGAGAGACAAACATGGAAAGATGGGAGACACACAAATGGGAGAGATGGAACATCAGGGCACTTAGGTGCTCCTTCTTGATCTGCTCGGTGCGTGAGGAGGTAAGAAACAGGGACATAGAGGAACATTGGGCTTAAAATTTATAGAAACTCCAAGATTGACAGCTGGAAGCCATGCTGCTTTCTGTTCCCATCGAACTTTCTGTGCGCAATTCGGTCGGGCATTACGTCAAACATGTGGAAGGCATAACATACATGTATTATGGTTCACTACTCATACACAGCAACTCCAGCGGCATGCAGCAATCAAGAAATTTAGAGCAATGGCATGTAGTAATCAGAATATTTAGATCAAAAGAGGGAATCAAGCCATGACCAAGAAAACAGATCAATGATGATGAAACTTACATCTCGCCGTGGCTTCGTGCTTGGAGATGAGGCGTGCAAAGAAACGTAGAGAGGAGAAACGCTGGACGTCGCGGAAGAGCACAGAGCCGTGGACGTCTGAGGGGAGGCGGCAGACCGGACGCACGACTCAATTGCGGATCTGCGGAAGGGCGGCGCCCCGGCCCACGCCGTCGAAGCCGGCGGGCAGCGAGAGCGCACCACGAACGCAGCTTGTCCCGTGAGGAGGACTGCAGGCCGTCAACCTATCGTGGCGCCGCCGCGATCCGGTCTGATCTGGGATTTCGATCGAGGGACTCGAGTCCTTTTTCGGCTTGCAGAACGGGCAAAGAGTCCATGCCGATGACGGGAACCATGGGAGCGGGCTTGAGCAGAGTTCGTGTCGGAGTAGGAGTTCGTGGCGGCGGTGGGGACTGGGGAGGAAGGAGGGGATCAAGGCTGCCGCCTGCGTTGGGGGCATTTTCTTTTGAGGAGAATCCTGCGTTGTGGGCTTCTACCGTTTCTTTTACAGAAAATCAACCTAGCGGAAAACGCCGATGTGACAACCGCAGGAGAAGGCCCAAGTGGATCGCAGGCCCAGCCAAGCGACAACCGCAGCGGACGACCAATTGTAAAGAATTTCCTATATGACGCTCGTTCGTATTTTTTAAACTAGGTAATTGCCGTGCGTTGCACCGGGTACATAAAATATTCTAGTTCATTAGTCCATGATTATATACATTTATTATTGATATATAATTAAAAAAACAAGATTTTATGTTTTCACTCTTAGCCATGTAGGTTAACAAAAAAATTAGTTGATACATCATGGCAAAAAATGACATGACTCTGTAAAAATAGATTTTATTTTGATTAAGCATTTAATTGCTTATACCAAAGTAAACATAATATGGCAAACATGAAATCATGTCGTGCCTACCGCCTACCTAGATGATTTGTATGGATTATAGGGACAGTCTATTGAACGGCTGTATTTTATGTTTTCACTCTTAGCAAACATGTAGATTAAAAACAAAAAAAATTGATACATCACCTCCAAAAATATTTAATCGACACCGCAACCTACAGGGATCGCCATCAGTGTAGTATTTGCCATTACTCTCACACGTTGTAGCAACATAGCAGAAGCTTTTATTTAACAGAAAAGAAATTAGTTAGTACATCACGGCAAAAATAATACTCAGCCTATTTTTATGGGATAACCATCAGGGAAGCACTACATCTATTAGTAATACATCTCCAGAATATGGAGGTACCCTTGGCATAAAAGGATCAAAGATTTTTCAAGATCATGCAGACCCTGCCTGGTATGACATGCCTAATAGCACAGTGGTGGGGAAATTGGGCAAGTACCTAGGAGCTTGGTCTAGTCGTCGGAGCGACATCACCTGGCTCAACCAGCCCAGCGCGTCAGCGGCCCACTGTGGGCGATCTACCTTGGTGATGCACCTTCCTGTAATACAACACCACGCCCTTTCTGTACTACAATACCACCCTGGAAGATCGGACAGGGCGGCGAGTGAACGACAATGAGACTGAGATCACGCGGCGCAGTGGACAAGATGTGGCGATCGTGGCTGATGGGTTGAGGACGAGGTCCCCGTGGACATGCAGCCATGTAACATTTGAGTGATCGTCCCTGAGGTTAAGGCTACGTTTGGGGATACAGAAGAGAGAAGAAGAAAAGGAAAAAGGAAAGAGAGAAACCCGAGGTGGAGAGGGACGTGCGTGAGGAGATTGATCACCGTTTGAGATTATTATGTTACCAAAGAACATATTTATTACCATATATGAGTTGATTACGTTTGTATTGATTGCATTTGAATTACCAAATACGAGATTGGTTACAATATATGAATTCTTTGGTTTCCAAAAGCTAGAGTGGGTTTGCCAGGTCAGATGAGGATAAACCGATAAATAAACAACCAACAGGGAGAAAACCGGTGGAGGGGGGAAAGAAAATCGCTCGAGGGAAGGGGTAGTCCTATGACGGGGTTGGACGAAGAGGGGGAACGTAAGACGGGAAACGGAACACTCCGTTTCTTTTAGGTAGTATAGAGATTTGATCACTTTTTTAAAAAGAGTAATTTCAAAAAATCTTCACTTTTTAATAATAATGTCAATAGTTTTAATTTAGTTTATAATTGTAAAAATTGTTCACAATTTCAAAATTAAAAAACACAATTAAAAAATGATCACATTTTAAAAAAAATTGGTCATGCATTTTCAAAATTTGTTCGCGTGGTTCAATTTTTTTCGAACATTTCTTGGAAATCATGAACAATTTCTCAAAAGACAAATAATGTAACCCAAACATTTTTTAACAACATGAACAAAAATTTGAAATTTCAAACTTTGGCTACCGACAGTACTTAACCAGTGTGAGGTACTCCCTCCGTCTGGGTTTATTAGGCCTCTCAGCATCACAAGCATGTCCCTTTTTATAAGGACTCGTTTTGAAAAGGTGCATGCATGCAACCATTTCATTGATTGCATTGAAAGTCATTGTTGTTGGTACCATGGCTGGGAAATTAATACACTTCATGCGTGTTTTTTTATTGGTTGCATGCATGTGAGAGAGTGCATTGGGAGTGAAATGGAAGAATTAAATATGCGCAAATTACTATATGTCTTGGTCTAAGAGTGGTTGTCTTTAGGCCTAATAAACTCGGACGGAGGGAGTAGTTTGATTCCTTGTGTGTGCACTGCTTTATGTGAATTTTCGTTGCGCTACAGTACCAGCAGGGCGAACGGTCGTGCACGCCAATGGGTTGGCCCAATCGAGGGGTCAAATAGGAACTCCCAATTGTAATGCAAGCTCAGTCGAACAACAACGAAAGAAGTAGTTGTTGGTGTCGCCTTTTCCCTCTATGCAGGGTTTGTCTTTTCTCTCGTTGTTCCACCGATGTTTTAGTTTATCTTTTCTCCTCCCATATGCGGTCTTGTTCGGGTTGACCAGGGGTTGCACTACAGTACCAGCAAGACGAATAGACATGCACGCCAATGGGTCGGCCCAGTCAAGGTGTCAATTAGGAGCTCCTCGATTATTATGCAAGCTCAGTCGAACGATGACGAACTAAGTAGTGGTTGGTGTCGCCTTTTCCCTCTCGCTAGTGTTTTTCTTTTATCTCATCACTCTATCGGTGTTTGTGTTTATCTCTTCTCCTCTCATTTGTGATCTTGTTCGGGTTGACCAAGGAGTGGTCTCGTACGACTTCCCGGCCTTTGTGAGCTTTGGTTTGGGTTATGGGGAGGGAAGTCAGCGGGTTTATTCGATCTTGGGTAAGATTGGATTGCGGTAGCTGCTCTCATGGCGTCGGGTGATTGGACTTCATCGTTTGAATTGTCAGAAAAGGAACAACATGAAGCCATGACGCAGGATCTGGATCTTTTTGGAAAATAGGCCAAACAACCAAGTTCAAACACAATAGGTACAAATACACAAACATCAAGTCTGACGAGGGCACCAGCTCAATAATAAGCCCACACACAAGTTAAAATAGAGGGTACACTAATCTGGATTCGACGAAGGTTGAGGCATCAGGCGCTGAGCAAGAGTGAGTCTAACTGATAGTCGTCGCTAGTGTCGCGCTCATGTTGCTTATCGAGGACCTTCCATTTGATTAGTCCCTTTAGTGGTCTGGTAAAGGATCATAAAGGATTCTCGGCTTTTTACCCGAAGGTGACACTGAGTTATCAAACCCACAAGAGGACGGTGCCCTTTAAGCAAGGGTTTCTAACAAGCTTTTGCAAAAGAAATAAATTTCATCTTTTGACCAGATCGTAAATCAAGGTGACACTAAAAACACTTATAATAAAAATAGGCATGGGTATGAGAACTTATGCTTACAACCATATGTTTGTGTTGGGATCATTATGATATTATTTGTGCCGTAGAAGTCATCCATCAAGATGTGCTTGCTACATATGGAAGTGGGGGATGTGTGCAAATTACGTCTTGACCGACATGCGTCCTGCATCAAGAGTCAATTATCCAATTGAAGGGCTTATCTATTGCCCGGGGTTGCCCTAGTAATTAAGATAGCAATAATTAGACAAAATCATTGATCGTTTAAAGAGTACACCTCTTGTATCCCGGAGATAGAATCCATGTTACTGTACTAAGGGTTGTTTCTTTTGCTGCCTTCTAAAATAAGATGGAATAAGCCACCCCTACCTAGCTTATTCAAGAAGCCCAACCAATTTTACTTTTTTAAATCATACTCATTAAGACTTGACTAGTAGGCTTCTAAAAAATATTTTTGGTTGAGCTTATAGAATAAGCTGGGTAGGGGAGCTTATTCTAGAAGCCCAACAAAACCACTAAAAGAACTGGCCCTAAACCTTTCTGTCATTGGTGTTCATGAAGAAAATATGCCCTAGAGGCAATAATAAAGTTGCTATTCCATATTTCCTTATTCATGATAAATGTTTATTATTCATGCTAAAACTGTATTAACCGGAAACTTGATACATGTGTGAATACATAGACGAAACTACATGTCCCTATGATGCCTCTACTAGACTAGCTCGTTGATCAAAGATGGTTAAGTTTCCTAGCCATGGACATGAGTTGTCATTTGATAAACGGGATCACTTCATTAGTGGAATGATGTGATGGACAAGACCCATCCGTTAGCTTAGCATTATGATCGTTTAGTTTTATTGCTACTGCTTTCTTCGTGTCAAATATATATTCCTCCAACTATGAGATTATGCAACTCCCGAACACCAAAGGAATGCCTTGTGTGCTATCAAACGTCACAACGTAACTGGGTAATTATAAAGATGCTCTACAGGTATCTCCGAAGGTGTTTGTTGGGTTGGCATAGATCGAGATTAGGATTTGTCACTCTGAGTATCGGAGAGGTATCTTTGGGCCCTCTCGGTAATGCACATCATATGAAGCCTTGCAAGCAATGTGACTAATGAGTTAGTTACGGGATGATGCACTACGGAACGAGTAAAGAGACTTGCCGGTAACGAGATTAAACTAGATATGAAGATATCGACAATCGAATCTCGAGCAAGTAACATACCAATGACAAAGGGAATAACATATGTTGACATTGCGGTTCGACCGATAAAGATCTTCGTAGAATATGTGGGAACCAATATGAGCATCCAGGTTCCGCTATTGGTTATTGACTGGAGAGGTGTCTCGGTCATGTCTACATAGTTCTCGAACCCGTAGGGTCCGCACGCTTAATGTTCGATGACGATATGTATTATATGAGTTATGTGTTTTGGTGACCAAAGATTGTCCGGAGTCCCAGATGAGATCACGAACATGACGAGGAGTTTCGAAATTGTCGAGAGGTAAAGATTGGTATATTGGATGATAGTATTCGGACACCGGAATGGTTTCGAAAAGGTTCGGGTATTTTTTTGAGTACCGGGAGGTTACCGGACCCCCCCCCCCCCCGGGGAATTGTTGGGCCTACATGGGCCATAGGGGAGAGGGGAGGCAGCCCATAAGTGGTGGCCGCGCCCCCCTACCATGGGGAGTCCGAATTGGACTAGGGGAGAGGGCGCCCCCCCTTTCCTTCTCCTCTTCCCTCTCCCTTCCCCTTTCCCCCCTCCATGAGAAGGAAAAAGAGGGGGGAGGCGAATCCTACTAGGACTAGGAGTCCTAGCAGGACTCCCCCTCCTTGGCGTGCCCCTTGTGGTCGGCCTCCTCCCCCTCCTCCTTTATATACAGGGGCAGGAGGGCAACCCAAAGCACATCAATTGTCTTAGCCGTGTGCGGTGCCCCCCTCCACTATTTACTCCTTTGATCATATTGTCGTAGTGCTTAGGCGAAGCCCTGCGCGGATCACTTCACCAATGCCATCATCACGCCGTCGTGCTGACGGAACTCATCGACTCCTTTGTACCTCTACTGGATCAAGAGTTTGAGGGACATCATAGAGCTGAACGTGTGCAGAACTTGGAGGTACCGTACGTTTAGTACTTGACCGGTTGATTCGAGAAGACGTTCGACTACATCAACCGCGTTAAGTTAACGCTTTCGCTTTTGGTCTATGAGGGTATTTGGACACACTCTCCCCCTCTCGTTGCTATGCATCTCCTAGATAGATCTTGTGTGAGCATAGGAATTTTTTTGAAATTGCATGCTACATTTCCTAATAGTGGCATCTGAGCCAGGTTTATGCGTAGATGATATACACGAGTAGAACACAAAGAGTTGTGGGCGGTGATCGTCATACTGCTTACCACCAACATCTTTTGATTCGGCGGTATTGTTGGATGAAGCGGCCCGGACCAACCTTACATGACCGCGTTCATGAGACCGGTTCCACCGACAGACATGCAACTAGTTTTGCATAAAGGTGGCTGGCGGGTGTCTATTTCTCCAACTTTAGTTGAATCGAGTTTGACTGCTACCGGTCCTTGTGAAGGTTAAAACCGCAAACTTAAAAATCACTATTGTGGTTTTTGTGCCGTAGGTATGTACAGTTCATGCTAGCAGCCCGTAGCAGCCTCGTAAAACTCGCAACAAACAAAGTAGAAGACGTCTAACTTGTTTTTGCAGGGCATGTTGTGATGTGATTGAAGGAAATATGCCCTAGAGGCATAATAAAGTTATTATTATTTCCTTATTTCATGATAAATGTTTATTATTCATGCTAGAATTGTATTAACCGGAAACTTATTACATGTGTGAATACATAGACAAAACATAGTGTCCCTAGTATGCCTCTACTAGACTAGCTCGTTAATCAAAGATGGTTATGTTTCCTAACCATAGACATGTGTTGTCATTTGATAAACGAGATCACATAATTAGGAGAATGATGTGATGGACATGACCCATCCGCTAGCCTAGCATTATGATCGTTATAGTTTCATTGCTACTGCTTTCTTCATGACTTATGCATGTTCCTGAGACTATGAGATTATGCAACTCCCGAATACCGGAGGAACACCTTGTGCGCTATCAAAAGTCACAACGTAAATGGGTGATTATAAAGATGCTCTACAGGTGTCTCCGAAGGTGTTTGTTGGGTTGGCATAGATCGAGATTAGGATTTGTCACTCCGTGTTTCGGAGAGGTATATGTGGGCCCTCTCAGCAATGCTCATCACTATAAGCCTTGCAAGCAATGTGATTAATGAGTTAGTTGCAGGATGAAGCATTATGGAACGAGTAAAGAGACTTGCTAGTAACGAGATTGAACTAGGTATGATGATACCGACGAACGAATCTCGGGCAAGTAACATACCGATGACAAAGGGAACAACATATGTTGTTATGCGGTTTGACCGATAAAAGATCTTCATAGAATATGTAGGAGCCAATATGAGCATCCAGGTTCCGCTATTGGTTATTGACCAGAGATGTGTCTCGGTCATTTCTACATTCTTCTCGAACCCGTAGGGTCCGCACGCTTAACGTTCGATGACGATATGTATTATGAGTTATGTGTTTTTGATGACCGAAGTTTGTTCGGAGTCCCAGATGAGATCACAGACGTGACAAGGAGTATCGAAATGGTCGAGACATAAAGATTGATATATTGTACGGCTATATTCATACACTAGAAGTGTTCTGGAAAGTTTCGGGTAAAGTCGGAGTGCCGGAGGGGTTACCGACCCCCCCCCCCGGGGAACTAATGGGCCACATTAGGCCTTGGTGGAGAGAGAGAGAGGGGTGGCCAGGGCAGGCCGCGCGCCCCCTCCCCCTTGGGTCCGAATTGCACTAGGGAAGGTGGGGGACTTTCCTACTCCCTCTCCCTCTCCTTCCTTTCCCCCTCTCCGTCTTAGTGGAATCCTACTAGGACTAGTAGTCCTAGTAGGACTCCCCTCTGGGGGCACGCCCTAGGGGCTGGCCAGCCTCCCCCTTGCACCCTAGGACACACAAGTTTCTCTTAACCGTGTGCGGTGCCCCCCTCCATAGTTACACACCTCGATCATACCATCGTAGTGCTTAGGCGAAGCCCTGTGCCGGTAGCATCATCATCACTATCGCCACACCATCGTGCTGACGGAACTCACCCTCGTCCTCAACTGGATCAATAGCACAAGGGACGTCATCGAGCTGAACGTGTGCTGAATGCGGAGGTGCCGTACGTTCGGTACTTGATCAGTTGGATCGCGAAGAAGTTCGACTACATCAATCGCGTTATTGAAACGCTTCCGCTTTTGGTCTATGAGGGTACGTGGACACACTCTCCCCTCTCATTGCTATGCATCAGCTAGATAGATCTTGCGTGAGCATAGGATTTTTTTTGAAATTACCGCGTTCCCCAATAGTGGCATCAGAGTCAGGTCTATGGATAGATGTTATATGCACGAGTAGAACACAAAGAGTTGTTGGCGATAATAGTCATACTGATTACCACCAACGTCTTACTTTGATTCGGTGGTATTGTTGGATGAAGCGGCCCGGACCGACATTACATGACCGCGTTCATGAGACTGGTTCTCCCGACGTGCTTTTGCACATAGGTGGCTGGCGGGTGTCTGTTTCTCCAACTTTAGTTGAACCGAGTTTGACTACGACCGGTCCTTGTTGAAGGTTAAAACATCACACTTGACGAAAAATCATTGTGGTTTTGATGTGTAGGTAAGAACGGTTCTTGCTAGAAGCCCGTAGCAGCCACGCAAAATTTGTAACAACAAAGTAGAGGATGTCTAACTTGTTTTTGCAGGGCTTGCTGTGATGTGATATGGTCAAGACATGATGTGATATAATTTGTTGTATGATATGATCATGTTTTGTAACAAAGTTATCGGCAACTGGCAGGAGCCATATGGTTGTCGCTTTATTGTATGCAATGCAATCGCCATGTAATTGTTTTACTTTATCACTAAGCGGTAGCGATAGTCGTAGAAGCAATAGTTGGCGAGATGACAACGATGCTACAATGGAGATCAATGTGTCGCACCTGTGACGATGGAGATCATGACGATCCTTCGGTGATGGAGATCATGAGCACAAGATGACGATGGCCATATCATGTCACATATTTTGATTGCATGTGATGTTTATCTTTTATGCATCTTATTTTGCTTAGTACGGCGGTAGCATTATAAGATGATCCCTTACTAAATTTCAAGGTATAAGTGTTCTCCATGAGTATGCACCATTGCTACAGTTCGTCGTGCTGAGACACCACGTGATGATCGAGTGTGATAAGCTCTACGTTCACATACAACGGGTGCAAGCCAGTTTTGTGCACACAGAATACTCGGGTTAAACTTGACGAGCCTAGCATATGCAGATATGGCCTCAGAACACTAAGACCGAAAGGTCGAACGTGAATCATATAGTAGATATTATCAACATAGTGATGTTCACCATTGAAAGCTACTCCATCTCACATGTTGATCGGACATGCTTTAGTTGATTTGGATCACGTGATCATTTATATGACTAGAGGGATGTCTATCTAAGTGGGAGTTCTTATGTAATATGATTAATTGAAGTTCAATTTATCATGAACTTAGTCCTGATAGTTATTTTGCATGTCTATGTTATTGTAGATCAATGGCCTGTGCTACCATTCCTTTGAATTTTAATGTGTTCCTAGAGAAAGCTAAGTTGAAAGATGATGGCAGCAACTACACGGACTGGGTCTGTAACTTGAGGATTATCCTCATTGCTGCACATAAGAATTACGTCCTGGAAGCACCGTTGGGTGCCAGGCCTGCTGCAGATGCTACTGATGACGTTAAGAACGTCTGGCAGAGCAAAGCTGATGACTACTCAATAGTTTAGTGTGTCATGCTTTACAACTTAGAATCGGGACTTCAAAGACGTTTTGAACGTCATGGAGCATATGGGATGTTCCAAGAGTTGAAGTTAATATTTCAAGCTAATGCCCGAGTTGAGAGGTATGAAGTCTCCAACAAGTTCTACAACAGCAAAAGTGAACACATACTCAGAATGTCTGGGTACCATAACCACTTGACTCAGCTGGGAGTTAATCTTCCCGATGATAGTGTCATTGACAGAGTTCTTCAATCACTGCCACCAAGCTATAAAGGCTTCATGATGAACTATAATATGCAAGGGATGAACAAGACTATTCCCGAGCTCTTCGTGATGCTAAAAGCTGTGGATGTAGAAATCGAGAAGGTGCATCAAGTGTTGATAGTCAACAAGACCACTAGTTTCAAGAAAAAGGGCAAAGGGAAGAAGGGGAACTTCAAGAAGAAAGGCAAGAAAGTTGCTGCTCAGGAGAAGAAACCCAAGTCTGGACCTAAGCCTGAAACTGAGTGCTTCTACTACAAAGGGACCGGTCACTGGAAGCAGAATTGCCCCAGGTATTTGGCGGATAAGAAGGATGGCAAAGTGAAAGGTATAATTGATATACATGTTATTGATGTGTACCTTACTAATGCTCGTAGTAGCTCCTGTATTTGATACTGGTTCTGTTGCTCATATTTGCAACTCAAAATAGGGGCTACGGATTAAACGAAGATTGGCTAAGTATGAGGTGACGATGTGTGTGGGAAATGGTTCCAAGGTCGATGTGATCGCCGTCGGCACGCTACCTCTACATCTACCTTCGGGATTAGTTTTAGACCTGAATAATTGTTATTTGGTGCCAACGTTGAGCATGAACATTGTATTTGGATCTTGTTTGATGCGAGATGGTTATTCATTTAAATCGGAGAGTAATGGTTGTTCTATTTATATGAGTAATATCTTTTATGGTCATGCACCCTTGCTGAGTGGTCTATTTTTGTTAAATCTTGATCATGATGATACACATATTTATGATATTGTAGCCAAAAGATGCAAAGTTGATAATGATAGTGCAACTTATTTGTGGCACTGCCATTTGGGTCATATCAGTGTAAATCGCATGAAGAAACTCCATGCTGATGGACTTTTGGGATCACTTGATTATGAATCACTTGGTGCTTGCGAACCGTGCCTCATGGGAAAGATGACTAAAACTCCATTCTCCGGAACAATGGAACGAGCTACTAACTTATTGGAAATTATACATACCAATGTATACGGTCCAATGAGTGTTGAGGCTCATGGCGGGTATCGTTATTTTCTTACCTTCACAGATAATTTGAGCAGATATGGTTATATCTACTTAATGAAGCATAAGTCTGAAACATTTGAAAAGTTTAAAGAATTTCAGAGTGAAGTGGAAAATCATCATAACAAGGAAATAAAGTTTCTATGATCTGATCGTGGAGGTGAATATTTGAGTTATGAGTTTGGTCTTCATTTGAAACAATGTGGAATAGTTTCACAACTGACGCCACCTGGAACACCACAGAAAAATGGTGTGTCCGAATGTCGTAACCGTACTTTATTGGATATGGTGCGATCTATGATGTCTCTTACTGATTTACCGCTATCATTTTCGGGTTATGCTTTAGAGACGGCTGCATTCACTTTAAATAGGGCACCGACAAAATCCATTGAGACGACGCCTTATGAACTATGGTTTGGCAAGAAACCAAAGTTGTCGTTTCTTAAAGTTTGGGGCTGCGATGCTTATGTGAAAAAGCTTCAACCTGATAAGCTCGAACACAAATCGGAGAAGTGCGTCTTCATAGGATACCTAAAGGAAACTGTCGGGTACACCTTCTATCACAGATCCGAAGGCAAAGTATTTGTTGCTAAGAATGGATCCTTTCTAGAGAAGGAGTTTCTCTCGAAAGAAGTGAATGGGAGGAAAGTAGAACTTGATGAGGTAATTGTACCTTCTCCCTTATTGGAAAGTAGCTCATCACAGAAATCAGTTCTAGTGATTCCTACACCAACTAGTGAGGAAGCTAATGATGATGATCATGAAACTTCTGATCAAGTTACTACCGAACCTCGTAGGTCATCCAGAGTAAGATCCGCACCAAAGTGGTACGGTAATCCTGTTCTGGAAGTCATGTTACTAGACCATGGTGAACCTACGAACTATGAGGAACCGATGATGAGCCCGGATTCCGCGAAATGGCTTGATGCCATGAAATCTGAGATGGGATCCATGTATGAGAACAAAGTGTGGACTTTGGTGGATTTGCCCGATGATCGGCAAGCCATAGAAAATAAATGGATCTTCAAGAAGAAGATCGACGCTGACGGTAATGTTACTGTCTACAAAGCTTGACTTGTTGCAAAAGGTTTTCAACAATTTCAAGGAGTTGACTACAATGAGACTTTCTCACCCGTAGCGATGCTTAAGTCTGTCTGAATCATTTTAGCAATTGCCGCATTTTATGATTATGAAATTTGGCAGATGGATGTCAAAACTGCATTCCTAAATGGATTTCTAGAAGAAGAGTTGTATATGATGCAACCAGAAGCTTTTGTCGATCCAAAGGGTGCTAACAAAGTTTGCAAGGTCCAGCGATCCATTTATGGACTGGTGCAAGCCTCTCGGAGTTGGAATAAACTCTTTGATAGTGTGATCAAAGCATATGGTTTTATACAAACTTTTGGAGAAGCATGTATTTACAAGAAAGTGAGTGGGAGCTCTGTAGCATTTCTAATATTATATGTGGATTACATACTGTTGATTGGAAATTATATAGAATTTCTGGATAGCATAAAGGGATACCTGAATAAGAGTTTTTCAATGAAAGACCTCGGAGAAGCTGCTTACATATTGGGCATCAAGATCTATAGAGATAGATCAAGACACTTAATTGGACTTTCAAAAAGTACATACCTTGATAAAGTTTTGAAGAATTTCAAAATGGATCAATCAAAGAAAGGGTTCTTGCCTGTGTTACAAGGTGTGAAGTTGAGTCAGACTCAATGCCCGACCACTGCAGAAGATAGAGAGAAAATGAAAGTCATTCCCTGTGCTTCAGCCATAGGTTCTATCATGTATGTAATGTTGTGTACCTGACTTTATGTGTGCCTTGCTATAAGTATAGCAGGGAGGTACCAAAGTAATCCCGGAGTGGAGCACTGGACATTGGTCAAGAACATCCTGAAATACCTGAAAAGGACAAAGGATATGTTTCTCGTGTATGGAGGTGACAAAGAGCTCGTCGTAAACGGTTAAGTTGATGCAAACTTTGACACATATCCGGATGACTCTAAGTCGCAAACTAGATACACATTTTTATTGAATGGAGGAGCTGTCGGTTGGTGCAGTTCCAAGAAGAGCATCATGGTGGGATCTACGTGTGAAAAGGAGTACATTGCTGCTTCGGAAGCAGCAAATGAAGGAGTTTGGATGAAGGAGTTCATATCTGATCTAGGTGTCATACCTAGTGCATTGGGTCCAATGAAAATCTTTTGTGACAATACTAGTGCAATTGCCTTGGCAAAGGAATCCAGATTTCACAAGAGAACCAAGCACATCAAGAGATGCTTCAATTCCATCTGCCATCAAGTGTCGGAAGGGGACATAGAGATTTTCAAGATACATACAGATCTGAATGTTGCAACCCCGTTGACTAAGCCTCTTCCACGAGCAAAACATGATCAACACCAAAACTACATGGGTGTTAGAATCGTTACTATGTAATATAGATTATTGATTCTAGTGCAAGTGGGAGACTGAAGGAAATATGCCATAGAGGCATAATAAAGTTATTATTATTTCCTTATTTCATGATAAATGTTTATTATTCATGCTAGAATTGTATTAACCAGAAACTTAGTACATGTGTGATTACATAGACAAAACATAGTATCCCTAGTATGCCTATACTAAACTAGCCCGTTAATCAAAGATGATTATGTTTCCTAACCATAGACATGTGTTGTCATTTGATAAACGGATCACATAATTAGGAGTATGATGTGATGGACATGACCCATCCGTTAGCTTAGCATTATGATCATTACAGTTTCATTGCTACTGCTTTCTTCGTGACTTATACATGTTCCTCAGACTATGATATTATGCAAATCCCGAATACCGGAGGAACACCTTGTGTGCTATCAAACATCACAACGTAAATGGGTGATTATAAAGATGCTCTACATGTGTCTCCAAAGGTGTTTGTTGGGTTGGCATAGATCAAGATTAGGATTTGTCACTGTGTGTTTCGGAGAGGTATCTTTGGGCCCTCTTTGTAATGCTCATCACTATAAGCCTTGCAAGCAATGTGACTAATAAGTTAGTTGCGGGATGAAGCATTACGGAACGAGTAAAGAGACTTGCCGGTAACGAGATTGAACTAGGTATGATGATACCGACGATCGAATCTCGGGCAAGTAACATACATATGACAAAGGGAACAATGTATGTTGTTATGCGGTTTGACCTTCATATAATATGTAGGAGCCAATATGAGCATCCATGTTCCACTATTGGTTATTGACTAGAGATGTGTCTCGGTCATGTCTACATAGTTCTCGAACCTGTAGGGTCCACACGCTTAATGTTCGATGACGATATGTATTATGAGTTATGTGTTTTTGATGACCGAAGTTTGTTCGGAGTAAAAGATGAGATCACGGACATGAAGAGGAGTCTCGAAATGGCTGATACATAAAGATTGGTATATTGGACGGCTATATTCCGACACCGGAAGTGTTCCGAAAAGTTTCGGGTAAAACTACAGTGCCGGAGGGGTTATCGGAACCCCCCGGGGAACCAATGGGCCACATTGGGCCTTGGTGGAGAGAGAGAGAGGGGCGGCCAGGGCAGGCCGTGCTCCAAGAGGGGACCCCTTCTTGCCTTTGCCCGTCATGAAACTAGTGGTTTCACTAACCATCAACAATTGATGCTCCTTCTTGATTTCTACTTCCGCGGTGTCAAACATCGTGAATATCTCAAGGATCATCATATCTATCCCTGATTTGTTATAGTTCATCACGAAGCTCTAGCAGCTTGGTGGCAATGACTTTGGAGAAACATCACTATCTCATCTGGAAGATCAACTCCCACTCGATTCAAATGATTGTTGCACTCATACAATCTGAGCACAAGCTCAACGTTGAGCTTTTCTCCCTTAGTTTGTAGGCTAAGAAAATCGTCGGAGGTCTTATACCTCTTGACGTGGGCACGAGCCTGAAATCCCAATTTCAGCCCTCTAAACATCTCATATGTTCTGCGACATTTCGAAAACGTCTTTGGTTCCTCAACTCTAAACCGTTTAACTGAACTATCACGTAGTTATCAAAACATGTATGTCCGATGTTTGCAACATCCAAAGATGACGTTTTGGGGTTCTGCACACTGAGCGGTGCATTAAGGACATAAGCTTTCTACTGATCGCATAATCGCTACTGTCAACTTTC
Organism: Triticum aestivum; assembly: GCF_018294505.1. NCBI lineage: Eukaryota > Viridiplantae > Streptophyta > Magnoliopsida > Poales > Poaceae > Triticum > Triticum aestivum. The sequence goes on along the minus strand of NC_057795.1, from coordinate 516,215,671 downwards.
AACTATATTTTCTCTAGGAACATATCTAAAACAGTAGAACTAATGCGCGAGCTATGACATAATTTGCAAAGGGCTTTTGACTACGTTCAGGATAATTAAGTTCATCTAATGAACTCCCACTCAGATAGACATCCCTCTAGTCATCTAAGTGATTACATGATCCGAGTCAACTAGGTCATGTCCGATCATCATGTGAGACGGACTAGTCATCATCGGTGAACATCTTCATGTTGATCGTATCTACTATACGACTCATGCTCGACTTTTCGGTCCCTTGTGTTCTGAGGCCATGTCTGTACATGCTAGGCTCGTCAAGTTAACCTAAGTGTTTCGCGTGTGTAAATCTGGCTTACACCCGTTGTATGTGAACGTAAGAATCTATCACACCCGATCATCACGTGGTGCTTCGAAACGACGAACTTTCGCAACGGTGCACAGTTAGGGGGAACACTTTCTTGACATTTTAATGAGGGATCATCTTATTTACTACCGTCGTTCTAAGCAAATAAGATGCATAAATATGATAAACATCACATGCAATCAAAGAGTGACATGCTATGGCCAATATCATTTTGCTCCTTTTGATCTCCATCTTCGGGGCTCCATGATCATCATCGTCACTGGCATGACACCATGATCTCCATCATCATGATCTCCATCATCGTGTCTTCATGAAGTTGTCTCGCCAACTATTACTTCTACTACTATGGCTACCGGTTAGCAATAAAGTAAAGTAATTACATGGCGTTGTTCAATGACACGCAAGTCATACAATAAATTAAGACAACTCCTATGGCTCCTGCCGGTTGTCATACTCATCGACATGCAAGTCGTGATTCCTATTACAAGAACATGATCAATCTCACACATCACATATCATTCATCACATTCTTCTTGGCCATATCACATCACATAGCATACCCTGCAAAAACAAGTTAGACGTCCTCTAATTGTTGTTTGCATGTTTTACGTGGCTGCTATGGGTTTCTAGCAAGAACATTTCTTACCAACGCAAAACCACAACATGATATGCCAATTGTTATTTACCCTTCATAAGGACCCTTTTCATCGAATCCGTTCCGACTAAAGTGGGAGAGACTGGCACCCGCTAGCCACCTTATGCACCAAGTGCATGTCAGTCGGTGGAACCTGTCTCATGTAAGAGTACGTGTAAGGTCGGTCCGGGCCGCTTCATCCCACAATACCGTCGAAACAAGATTGGACTAGTAACGGTAAGCATATTTAACAAAATCAACGCCCACAACTACTTTGTGTTCTACTCGTGTAAAGAATCTACGCAATAGACCTAGCTCATGATGCCACTGTTGGGGAACGTAGCAGAAATTCAAAATTTTCCTACGTGTCACCAAGATCTATCTATGGAGAAACCAACAACGAGGGGAAGGAGAGTGCATCTACATACCCTTGTAGATCACTAAGCGGAAGCGTTCAAGAGAACGGGGTTGAAGGAGTTGTACTCGTCGTGATCCAAATCACCGGAGATCCTAGTGCCGAACGGACGGCACCTCCGTGTTCATCACACGTACATCCCGGTGATGTCTCCCATGCCTTGATCCAGCAAGGAGAGAGGGAGAGGTTGAGGAAGACTCCATCCAGCAGCAGCACGATGGCGTGGTGGTGGAGGAGGAGCGTGGCAATCCTGCAGGGCTTCGCCAAGCACCGCGGGAGAGGAGGACTTAGGAGAGGGGGAGGGCTGCGCCAGAACTTGGTTGCGGCTACCCTCCCACCCCCACATATATATAGGGGCAAAGGAGAGGGGGGCCGGCCCCCTCAGATCCAATCTGAGGAGGGGGCGGCGGCCAGGGGGGTTGCCTTGCCCCCCAAGGCAAGGGGGGCGCCCCCTTTAGGGTTTCCCCCAAGCCCTAGGCGCCTTGGGCCTTGGTGGGGGGTGCACCAGCCCACCTGGGGCTGGTCCCCTCCCACACTTGGCCCATGCAGCCCTCTGGGGCCGGTGGCCTCACTTGGTGGACCCCCGGGACCCTCCCGGTGGTCCCGGTACGTTACCGATAAAACCCGAAACTTTTCCGGTGACCAAAACAGGACTTCCCGTATATAAACCTTTACCTCCGGACCATTCCGGAACTCTTCGTGACGTCCGGGATCTCATCCGGGACTCCGAACAACATTTGGTAACCACATACAAACTTCCTTTATAACCCTAGCGTCATCGAACCTTAAGTGTGTAGACCCTACGGGTTCGGGAACCATGCAGACATGACTGAGACGTTCTCCAGTCAATAACCAACAGCGGGATCTAGATACCCATGTTGGCTCCCACATGTTCCACGATGATCTCATCGGATGAACCACGATGTCAAGGACTCAATCGATCCCGTATACAATTCCCTTTGTCTAGCGGTATTGTACTTGCCCAAGATTCGATCGTCGGTGTGCCGATACCTTATTCAATCTCGTTACCGGCAAGTCTCTTTACTCGTTCCGTAACACATCATCCCGTGATCAACCCCTTGGTCACATTGTGCACATTATGATGATGTCTTACCGAGTGGGCCCAGAGATACCTCTCCGTTACACGGAGTGACAAATCCCAGTCTCGATTCGTGCCAACCCAACAAACACTTTTGGAGATACCTGTAGTGCACCTTTATAGCCACCCAGTTACGTTGTGATGTTTGATACACCCAAAGCATTCCTACGGAATCCGGGAGTTGCACAATCTCATGGTCTAAGGAAATGATACTTGACATTAGAAAAGCTTTAGCATACGAACTACGATCTTTGTGCTAGGCTTAGGATTGGGTCTTGTCCATCACATCATTCTCCTAATGATGTGATCCCATTATCAACGACATCCAATGTCCATGGTCAGGAAACCGCGACCATCTGTTGATCAACGAGCTAGTCAAGTAGAGGCTTACTAGGGACATGGTGTTGTCTATGTACCCACACATGTATTTGTGTTTCCTATCAATACAATTATAGCATGGATAATAAACGATTATCATGAACAAGGAAATATAATAATAATAACTAATTTATTATTGCCTCTAGGGCATATTTCCAACAATTTTCACTTTTCCCCTTTCGTGCCTCTTCGCCTCGTCGTCTTCCTCGTGCCTCCCCAACACTTCGAGCTTCAGCCGTCGCCGTCAAGCCTTGTCTTCAACTTCACCTCCGGACGGTGCATCACCCTGAACATACCAGAAACACGCGGCGCCTCTCCGCTGCTCCCTCAGCATATGTAAGTCTTCTTTCCTTCTTCCCCAGATCTACTGCTAGGGTTTCGGTGTTCTTCGGTGTCTGTCGGTGTTCTTCACTTGTACGTTGCTGTCACACGAGTATTTGATAAAACTTGGCATTATCCCCGTGCGGCTGCAACCATAATCCACCTTTCTCAACATCTATTTTTTTAGTGAAACAACCCCATTTGGACCTTTGCTGTTCCGCTGTCACCACTTAGGGTTCTGGAATTTTTCTTCCTTTTCTGCACTGTAGTAGATCCAGTATTATAACACCAATCTGTAAAACCTGTTTGTGCAATACTTAGCAATTTTTCAGATCTATAACTCTCCACAATAGTATATGTGGTTTAACCTTCAGAAAATGATAACCCGCCAGGTACCATTAGCCCTCTTTTAAACCGCCAACTCGACCTTAATGTCAAAATCCGGTTTATCATGTACATATGTTTCAATACCTTCTCCCTCCGTCCTTGCGCCGGTTTATACGAGTCAGTCATAAATCTTAGACCAACATTGATCCTCTTTTCCAGCTTGTCATTGAAATGGCCAAACAGTTCTATGCTTGCAATTGGGTTCCTTCTCGGGTTACTGAAGAACAGTTAGATGGGCTTGTTGACACTGGCGTTTTAGCGAAGAAGGAAGTCATACATTGGAGAGTTCCCGGTCCAAAAAATCCTCCTGAGCCCAATGATAGAGAGGTGATTGTGTTTGTTAATCCCGCCCGGTTCAAAGTTCTTCCATGACGTTTGATACGTCTCCAACGTATCTATAATTTATGAGGCATTCATGCTATTATATTATCTGTTTTGGATGTTTACGGGCGTTATTATACACTTTTATATTATTTTTGGGACTAACCTATTAACCGGAGGCCCAACCCATATTGTTGTTTTCTTGCCTATTTTAGTGTTTCAAAGAAAAGGAATATCAAACGGAGTCCAAACGAAATGAAACCTTCGGGAGCGTGATTTTTGGAACGAACATGATCCAGGAGACGTGGAGCTGAAGTCAGGGAGCTTCGAGGAGGCCACAAGGCAGGGGGGCGCGTCTACCCCCCTGGGCGCGCCCTCCACCCTCGTGGCTCCCCCGACCGACTTCTTTCGCCTATATGTATCCATATACCCTAAAACCTTCAGGAAACATAATAGATCGGGAGTTCCGCCGCCACAAGCCTTTGTAGCCACCAAAAACCTCTCGGGAGACCGTTCCGGCACCCTGCCGGAGGGGGAATCCATCAACGGTGGCCATCTTCATCATCCTAGCGCTCTCCATGAAGAGGAGGGAGTAGTTCACCCTCAGGGCTGAGGGTATGTACCAGTAGCTATGTGTTTGATCTCTCTCTTTCTCTTGTGTTCTTGAGGTGATATGATCTTGATGTATCGCGAGCTTTGCTATTATAGTTGGATCTTATGATGTTTCTCCCCCTCTACTCTCTTGTGATGAATTGAGTTTTCCTCTTGAAGTTATCTTATCGGATTGAGTCTTTAAGGATTTGAGAACACTTGATGTATGTCTTGCCGTGCTTATCTGTGGTGACAATGGGATATTCACGTGATCTACTTGATGTATGTTTTGGTGATCAACTTGAGGGTTCAATGAACCTATGCATAAGGGTTGGCACACGTTTTTGTCTTGACTCTCCGGTAGAAACTTTGGGGCACTCTTTGAAGTACTTTGTGTTGGTTGAATAGATGAATCTGAGATTGTGTGATGAATATCGTATAATCATGCCCACGGATATTTGAGGTGACATTAGGGTTTTGGTTGATTTGTGTCTTAAGGTGTTATTCTAGTATGAACTCTATGATAGATTGAACGGAAATAATAGCTTCGTGTTATTTTACTATGGACTCTTGAATAGATTGAGCAGAAAGGATAACTTTGAGGTGGTTTCGTACCCTACCATAATCTATTCGTTTGTTCTCCGCTATTAGTGACTTTGGAGTGACTCTTTGTTGCATGTTGAGGGATAGTTATATGATCCAGTTATGTTATTATTGTTGAGAGAACTTGCACTAGTGAAAGTATGAACCCTAGGCCTTGTTTCCTAGCATTGGAATACCGTTTTCGCTCACTTTTATCATTAGTTACCTTGCTGTTTTTATATTTTCAGATTACAAAAACCTATATCTATTATCCATATTGCTCTTGTATCACCATCTCTTCGCTGAACTAGTGCACCTATACAATTTACCATTGTATTGGGTGTGTTGGGGACACAAGAGACTCTTTGTTATTTGGTTGCAGGGTTGCTTGAGAGAGACCATCTTCATCCTACGCCTCCCACGGATTGATAAACCTTAGGTCATCCACTTGAGGGAAATTTGCTACTGTCCTACAAACCTCTGCACTTGGAGGCCCAACAACGTCTACAAGAAGAAGGTTGTGTAGTAGACATCAAGCTCATTTCTGGCGCCGTTGCCGGGGAGGTGAGTGCTTGAAGGTATATCTTTATATCTTGCAATCGAGTCTTTTTATTTCTTGTTTTATCACTAGTTTAGTCTATCAAAGAAAACTACAAAAAAATGGAATTGAGTTTGTCTCATACGCTTCATCTTTTTAATATCTTTCGTAAGTATGATGAAAAGGAAAATTGTGCTCAATTGCTAGAAGAAGAATGCATTAAAATGTTTGGTACTAGATCTTTGTATGGTGAGCATGATTGAAATGTTATTAGTATGAATTCCTTGAATATCCATGATGCTAATGATATGCAAAGCCACAAGCTTGGGGATGCTATGTTTGATGAAGATGATATGTTTAGTCCCCCAAGTTTTGTGAGAATATTTATTATGATGAAAGCATGCCTCCTATTTATGATGATTGTATTGATGAAAGTGGGTTTGTAAGAGTGTCAACTTCAGGAAGTAATGAGCCCACTATTTTGGAGGATGTTGAATATTATTGTGATAATTATGAAAGTGGATTTGGAGAGGTCATGACTTTATTTAGTGATGAATCCACTATTTTGGAAGAGGTTCCAATTGATTATGAGAACAAAGTTGCTATCTATGATGATTATTGTTATGACTTGTATGCTATTAAGAATAATGATAACCAAGAAACTTGTCATCATGATTTTAGTTTTCAATTGCATTATGCCTCACATGATAATTATTTTGTTGAGTTTCTCCCACTACTATTCATGAGAAGAAATTTGCTTATGTGGAGAGTAGTAAAATTTGTATGCTTGTAGATCATGAAAAGAATGCTTTATGTGCTGGTTATATTGTTGAATTCATTCATGATGCTACTGAGAATTATTATGAGGGAGGAACATATGCTTGTAGGAATTGCAATAATATCAAGTTTCCTCTCTATGTGCTCAAAATCTTGAAGTTATGCTTGTTTTGCCTTCCTATGCTAGTTGATTATTGTTCCCATAAGTTGTTTGCTCACAAAATCCCTATGCATAGGAAGTGGGTTAGGCTTAAATGTGCTAGTCATATGCTTCATGATGCCCCCGTTATATTTCAATTCTTATCTTTTATGTGAGCATCATTGTCATCATCATGCCTAGCTAAAAAGGCATTAAAGAAAAGCGCTTGTTGGGAGATAACCCAATATTTACCCTGACTATTTTTGTGTGTCCACATGATTATGCTACTGTATTAATCATGTTTTATAGCTTTTGTTTCAATAGAGGGACAAGTAAGACCTTTAGGATAGCTCACGGTGATAGTTGTGTTGATCCTGCTGAAAATCAGAAACTTTTTCACCCAGTAAATTAGTTTTGATAATTCACAGAAACGAGATTATGATATGATTATTTTTGCTATGGATTGGTACACAAATTGCTCAGGATTTCCTAATTTTGTAGGATTTTTGGAGTTCCATAAGTATACATTTGATACAGATTACTACAGACTGTTCTGTTTTTGGCAGATTCTGTTTTCCATGTGTTGTTTGCTTATTTTGATGAATCTATGAGTAGTATCGGAGGGTATGAACCATAGAGAAGTTGGAATACAGTAGATATTACACCAATATGAATTTATAATGAGTTCACAACAGTACCTAAGTGGTGTTTTATTTTCTTATACTAACGGAGCTTACGAGTTTTCTGTTGAGTTTTGTGTTGTAAAGTTTTTAGGTTTGGGGTAAAGATTCGATGGACTATGGAATAAGGAGTGGCAAGAGACTAATCTTGGGTATGCCCAAGGCACCCCAATGTAATATTCAATGACAACCAAGAGCCTAAGCTTGGGGATGCCTCGTATGTCATCCCCTCTTTCGTCTTCATTCATCGGTAACTTTACTTGGAGCTATATTTTTATTCGCCACATGATATGTGTTTTGCTTGGAGCGTCTTGTATGATATTAGTCTTTGATTTTTAGATTACCACAATCATCCTTGCTGTACACACCTTTTGGTGTAGACCCACTTGATTTGAATTTATTGGAATACTCTATGTGCTTCACTTATATCTTTTTGGATTAGTTTGTCATTTACTCGTGTGCTTCACTTATATCCAATGAGTAAATGGTTGAATGTGTTGAATGTCATAAATCTGAAATTATATGTTTCATTTTCTTATGCCATGGGGAGTAATGACTTCACATCTAATAATTAGAGGTTGTAAATGTATTGAAGGTTAGCAAGCATTGTATTGGTCACTTGAACAATTCATGAAAGAATATTGAAGGAAGAGAAATTTCACATATAAATATACTATCTTAGACATCTTCTATGATTGTGAGCCCCATTAATTATTTTCAAACCTAAGAAAATTAGTTGAAGTTGGACAAGGAAGACAACATAATGAGTTATGCTTGGGTATATTTGTATAGAAGTTATATTGTTATAGATCCACCAACATGTGGTGCTTGCTTTTTAGAATCCTCTGCTAGCCAAAATATCTGTACTAAGCGGGAATATTGCTTGTGCATCCAAATTCCTTGAACCAAGTTTCTTCCATGAGTGTCCACCATACCTACCTATATGCGGTATTTACCTGCCGTTCCAAGTAAATTTGCATGTGCCAAACTCTAAACCTTCAAATAATAATCTGTTTTGTATGCCCGAATCGCTCATGTAGCGACTAGGGGCTATCAACATCTTCCATGCTAGGTGGGTTATTCTCAAGATGAGTGGACTCCGCTCATCATTCACGAGAGAAATGGGTGGTAACCGGGATGCCCAGTCCCATGATCAAAAGATCAAAATAAAATCAAAAATAATTGCAAACAAAACTCCCCCTGGATTGATGTTAGTTGGACGGCACCCGTTGTTTCGGACAAGCCGTAGAGTGTGATTGTTGGTGGAGGGGGAGTAAAAACTTTACCATTCTGTTTAGGAACCGCCTATAATGTATGTAGTATGGAAGATATTGGGAACTCTTGGTTGTTACATTGACAATGAGATAATACCTCTCAAAATTATTTATCTCTATTTCAAAATCGAGCTCTGGCACCTCTGTAAATCCCTGCTTCCCTCTGCGAAGGGCCTATCTTTTACTTTTATGCAAGAGTCAGTAGTATTCCTTCTCTTTCCTACCTACTCTTTAGTTGGCAAGCATCGTGTGTTGGGGAAAGATCTAAGCATATATGGCCATGGACATATATTTGATCATGAATTATTATTGTTGACAATTATCTATATGATAAGTGAGTTGGGAGGCGAAAAACTAAGCCCCTATCTTTCTCTGTGTTCGATGAAGGCTATTTGTTCTAAGAATATGCTTTGAGTGGTAGCAATCATGGAAGACTATATGATAGTTGAGTATGTGGAGTTTGCTACATCAAAGCTCTGACATAGACCCTTCCTGAAAATAAGATGAATTGTAATTGTTTGATGACTGAGAATGAAGTTTGCTAGTTTTCAAGAAAGTTTATGGTCTATGCTTTAACATGTGAATAGCTTGTTACTTGATCTTGAGAAGTTCTATGAGATGAACTACTGTTATGACATATAATCATGCTAGAAAAGGTGATTGAAATTATCATTGATCAAACTTGTGCACCTGCTAGCATTCACACTTCATAAATTCTTTCTTTTATCATTTACCTACTCGAGGACGAGCAGGAATTAACATTCTTGCTAGCTTCCAGATCCACCCTCAAGATATTGGGCCTAACTCTGTGTCCAATATTTGTAACTTTGAAGTTTTTTGTGAGGCTTATCTGCAAGAAGAACCCACTGTTGAGCTGTTCAGAGATTATTTCTATTTGAACCGCCGTACCGAATTCACGGATGGACCCAACACTGAGCTGGGCGGGGTTTCAATCCAGAAAAGTAAAGATGTCAGCTTCCCTCATGCCAAGCATTATAGTCATCCCAAGGACTGGAATCAGACTTGGTTTTACTGCCGTGATACATCTCCACCTGATGAGAACCCTCTGCTGGGATACCGTGCACACCGGCTTACCAAAGAGCATCCAGTTCCTCAACGTCTGACTACCAAGGAACAATCAAAATACGCCCCTCAGCTACCAAAACTCAGAGCTTTTGTTGCAAATGGCCTGACAGGCGTTGACTTTGTTCGGTGCTGGGTTTCTTGGAGCATTATGCCTTTAAGCCGGCGCCCCGGTTTAATGTGTGAATACACAGGGGATTTGAAAGACCCTCAGCGTCATATTGATATCCAGCTCACTAACGATGAAGTCACCGAAACTGTCAAGAAAATGCTTGATGAACCGATGGTTGTATGCAGCAAAGTAGGGCTCAGTCCCTTCTGTACTTCCAACAAACTGCCAGCTATAAGAATTGCCTCATTTTTGTCTCAATCCGTCTCCTCTTAAACATTCCTTTATAACTTGTTGTCTATCTGTGCAGGGTGATGATCCATTCTGGAAGAGGAAATCATAGGATAAACCGGCGAAGCCGCAAGATAAACCAGTGAGAGCACCTCGCATCAAGACCAGGGTTACAAAGAAACCCATAAACAAGAGAACCGCCGAGTCCCCTGAACTGCCCAATGAAGAAGAACTTGATAATCTGGATTCCGAGGTAGACCTTGACTCTCTTGGTTCCCTTTTCATACACCTCATTGACAATGATTATTATCAGGATGACGCGGAAGCTAGCCGTTCTGGTGATGTAGAGGTAATTATTCTTTCTTCCGACTTAGAGCCTGTGCCAACACGAAAAATCCGTCGAGCAGTCTGGAAAGTAAAATTTTCACGCTCTCTTGCTTATTCGGATCCGCACTTTCTTTTGAAGACACAGTAGCATGAAGCACGCCGCACAACTCGGCATAGCGGCCAAGTAGTGACCTCCTCCGGTTTACCGAACTCTCCGGCTCGTAAACACCGTCACGCGGTCTCTTGTCCTTTTGGTACACTTTATCCCAGGGCGGGTTATTTTCAATATCCTCTTAATCCGTCTGATTCAAATTATCAGGGAACCTCTCATTCATCATCCGGCGAGTCATCGGCCACACAACTCCCTCCCCTCAAAACTGTTCCTGGGTAAGCATATCACACTTAACCCTTTATGCCTTGATTTTGTTGATTTATACTAACTTTTTGTGTCTGTTCTTTCCAGGGCCAAAGCCAGACTTAGCAAGAAGGCTAAGTTGAATAAACCGACTGATGATAATCCGGCCACTGAACCGGAGAAGACCCCAAAAACCTTTGAGCCAAATGCTGATACCATCCTGGATGATTCGGTGCCTCGGGCTCACGACACTTTTGTTGAACCAGCGGAGATAAACCCGACGAGCCAGTCTGTTGATCTGCAAAGCCCAGCTGCTGATCCACCAAGCCCGGCAAAAACAACTGCCAAACCGCCAAGCCCAGCCAAAACTATTGATGATACCACAGATGATGTTATGATTACCGGTTTTGGTCATACTGCTCCTGGCAACCCTGTCGCTTTATCAAAGCATAGTGCCAAAGATGAATTTTCTGCTATGGACAAGGGCAAGTGGAAAACAGACTTATCAAGCTATGCCCACCTCAGCGCCCAAGATATTCATTCTGGCTATTTAAACTGCCTGTACACAAGCCGCGACTATGAAACCGGTTTAGTGGGCCTGATGAAGGAACGATATGAGGTAAATATCAATTACTTTGCACAAGTTCTTTTTCCTTAGAACCGACTTAAATTATCAACTCCAGTAGCCCCCAAGGCCCGGCTTATAACATTGATGTGAACCGAGACTTGTAGTAGAATAATATTGAATTTTGCTTGCATAGCCCCCATGGACTGGTTTATACTTTTTAGGATGAACTGGTACATCTTATGTCCTGCCGTTTCCAAAATTTCTAATAATCATTAATGTAATCTGTCCGAATAGGAGAAAATTGTAACCTGAACTGGAGCAAATATGCAATAGCCCCCAAGTGCCAAGTAGATAACTTGTTATGTGTTTGGGACTTTGAAAATGTCAGTTGATAAAAAGCAATCCACATTAGCCCCCAAGTGCCAAGTGGATAACTTGTTGTGTGCTTGGGACTTCAAAGATGAACTACCAACTCATTAACTGTCTCTTGCAGGCTGATCTGACCAAAAAGGAATCTCAAATCTCTGACCTTCAAGAAAATATTAAGTCCCAGCAAGCAGAAACCTCCAAGGCTAAAGAAGAGTTGACCGGTGCCTTAACAACCATGGAACAACTGAAGGATGGCTTTAAAAGTGAACAGGCAAAATGGGAGACTGAGAAGGCAACTTTGCTAAAGCGGATGGAGGATGCTGAAGCAGCCCTTAACCCGATAACAGAAGAATTGACTGGCTTGAAGCGGCAGATCAATGCTATGACTTCTGCTGTCTTTGGTAAATAACCTCTTCATAATCTTTAAATAAATAACAGCTATGAAACTGCCGGTTTAATAATACTTTGACCTTTGCAGGTAGCCATGTTACTCATCTTGGATCGGACATGCGCAAAAAGCTGAAGGCTGCCTATACCTTGATAGAGCAGTTATATACCGGCGTTAAATGGGTCATCTGTACAACTTCATACAATAAACCACCCCCAACTTTAATCAAGGAAACATTGGCAAAATTATCCATGACGCATGCCCAGCTCGAGGAGTTGAAGAGATCAGCTGCAAGGGCCGGTGCTCTGTCTGCATTGACTCGGGCCAAGGCCTGTATATCTGATCTTGATCTGGAAGACATTGGAAACGGCTATCCCGACCAAAAATAAGATGGATCAGACTTTGACAATGACGCCCTCAGGGCTTTGAAGAAGGAAATGCGTCCACTTGCAAGTAAACTGGCTGAAGAGACTGATTTGTCTTTCCACCGGTCGATTTATGATACAGACAACAAATGGGTTGATGCATCTGTATATGATGTGCAAAATCTTATCCCGCCAATCCGTAAGCATACCTACGCCCCTGATGATGAATCGTCCGATCTTATAAGCAATGAAGTTGTCTTCCGAGCTTTAACTGGGATTGACTGGGCAACAATTGACTTCCAGCCGCTGGGTGGAGAGACGGAGGGTGAGCCGGCACGGGATGACCCACAATCGTCAGGCCAGCGTGAGGAAGAATCATGATCCGGAGGCCGTTTTAGCTTCTGGATACTGGAATACTGGTGATAAACAATTATTATTTTGGGCGTCTGCTGCCTTGTAATAGGCTAGTTTTAAACACTAGGTCTGTCGTCGTGCATGTTTACTTTGCACAATACTGTTAATCCGTCATGATTATGCTATGTCTGCTTATGATCCTTAGCAGCTTTATGCAATCCTGCTTCTGCATATAATAAATTTAAAATTATCCTGGCGGTTTACTACCAACGGGTCATAACACCCAGTATGAAGCCAGGGTTTATAACCAAGGTTGTATTCATCAAGAATAATTAAATATGAAATACATCATACCTGTGACATTGGACCACATTGTTGATTTATCAACTTTATTGTAGTAAGGGTGATAACCCAAATCTTGAGTGCTGATAACTCCCACCATGCTGTGCTGGTTTACAATGAAGTCATACTGGGTTATAATAAACACCGGATGATCATACTGGCGGCTTATAGTCAAAGCCAGACCGGTTTGACAAACGCCGGTTTATAATTGATTGTGCGCTGACAACTTATAGTTGAAAGCCAAGCCGGGTCAATTGACACCGCTCATCTTTGTAAGTTTGTATTTGGCAACTCAAAAGCCAGACCGGTTTAGCAAGCACCGGTTTTAATATAAATCTTATCGAAATAAACATCAAAAAGAAAAGTTCACAAAGAAAATATGCAAAAAAGGGGCGAGGCTTTTCATGGGCTGCCAGGCCGCTGAGTTAAACCATTTGACAAAGCCTTTTAAGATGGACCTCACATTAACCAATCGTCGTTTTAACTTTGACAAGTTCAGGGTCTGTATAAGATTGACTTGCCAAACGTTCGGCGGGTCATACCAGGATTACCTGGGTGGAGTGACTTACTTGATGAAGGGCTGTTAACCCGGGGTTTTAGGTGAATACACCTGGCTTCCAAGCCTGGATTTTATAGCCTATTGCAAGGTGTAGATTCTTTGTTCTTGTAGAAGCAAAAGACCCCCCAGGCAATATTTTGAGCTGTGCTCAGTGGAAGCTTATGGGTGAGCTGTGCTTTGCAACAAACTCTCTTTGGCTCCTTATGATGTTGGGTATTAAGCCCCCAAGCTTATGTTTGAGCTGTGCTCTTTTTTTGTAGCTTTATAAGCCGGATCAATGGACAATCAGAACTCCGCTTTATAAGCAGAGGCCCCCATGTAACCAAGAAATACTTTTAAGAAAAATGACAGAGGCCCCGCTTTAGCAAGGATGCTGGTTTATTATATTGATCATAATATATACATTGTCAAAAATATGTACATAATGGGAGCCTATGGCTCAGGTGTAGTAAGGCCGAACATGAGCAATATTCCACGGCCGGCGGGTCTCCTCCTCTGACTTGTGTGAGTCTTTGTTCTCTCGAACATCGATGAGGTAGTATGATCTGTTGTTCAGATTCTTGCTGACCACAAAGGGCCCTTCCCAAGGTGGGGATAACTTGTGCATATCGGTCTGATCCTGGATGAGCCATAGCACTAAGTCGCCTTCTTGAAAAGCTCTGGTTTTAACCCGGCGACTGTGATAACGCCGCAGGTCTTGCTGATAAATCACCGAACAAGCTGCCTCTATGTCCCATTGTTCATCTAACAGGTCCAATGCATCTTGTCATGCTCTTTTATTGTCCACTTCAACATAAGTTGCCACTCGGGGCGAGTCATGGCGAATATCACTTGGGAGGACTGCTTCTGCTCCATAAACCATGAAGAAGGGTGTATAAGCTGTGGATCTATTGGGGATGGTGTTAATGCTCCATAATACGGAAGGAAACTCTTCCACCCAACAACCCGGCGTCCTCTGCAAAGGGACCATAAGTCGGGGCTTGATACCTTTCAGGATTTCTTGATTATCTCTCTTCGCTTGACCATTAGACTGGGGGTGAGCCACTGATGATACATCAAGCCGGATGTGCTCAATTGACAAAACTCTTCCATAGCACCCTTGCAGAGGTTCGTGCCATTATCTGTTATGATTTTGTGTGGAAAACCAAAGCGGAAAATCACCTTCTTCATGAATTGAACCGCCGTGGATGCGTCACACTTGCTGACTGGCTCTGCTTCCACCCACTTGGTGAACTTATCAACCGCCACCAAAAGGTGGGTCTTCTTGTCTTTGGACCTCTTAAAGGGCCCAACCATATAAAGCCCCCAAGTTGCAAATGGCCAGGTGATTGGAATCATCCTTAATTCCTGAGCCGGAACATGGGCTCGGCGTGAAAACTTCTGACAACCGTCACACTTCCTGACCAAATCCTCAGCATCAACATGAGCTGTTAGCCAGTAAAAACCGTGTCGAAAAGCCTTAGCCACAAGGGATTTTGAACAGGCATGATGACCGCAATCCCCTTCGTGGATTTCACGCAAAATCTCACAGCCTTCTTCAGGAGAAACACAGCGCTGGAACGCCCCTGAGACACAGCAGTGATGTAACTTGCCATTGACAATGGTCATGGACTTGGACTGCCGGATTATCTGTCTGGCCAAAACTTCGTCCTTGGGCAACTCACCCCGGGTCATATACGCCAAATAAGGCACCGTCCAATCCAGGATAACATGAAGAACCGCCACCAATTGAGCCTCCGGGTCGGGAACAACCAGTTCCTCCTCCGTTGGTATTTTGACCGACGGGTTATGCAAAACGTCAAGAAAGACATTGGGCGACACCGGTTTACGCTGAGACCCGAGCCGGCTTAACACGTCCGCCGCTTCATTCTTGCGCCGATCAATGTGCTCGACCTGGTAACCCTTGAAGTAACCAGCAATGACATCCACCTCACGCCGATAAGCCGCCATGAGTGGATCCTTAGAATCCCAAGTACCAGACACTTGCTGAGCCACTAAATCGGAGTCCCCGAAGCAACGTACCCGGATTAAGTTCATCTCCTTAGCCATCCGAAGACCATGGAGCAAGGCCTCATACTCAGCTGCATTGTTAGTATAGCGGGAAACATCAAGTGGAGAACATAACAAAAACTGTCACCTTGAGGGGAAGTAAGAACCACTCCAGCCCCTGAGCCCTCCAATTGTCTGGACCCGCCGAAGTGAATAGTCCAGTATGTGTTATCCGATTTATCCTCCGGCGCCTGAAATCCACAAGCGCTTGAGACTTGATGGCCATACGAGGCATGTATTTTAACCCGTGAGGTCCGAGCTCGATAGCCCACTTAGCAACCCGGCTAGTTGCCTCCCTGTTCTAGATGATATCTCCCAAAGGGGTGGAACTGACCATAGTGATAGGATGGCCCTGAAAGTATTGCTTAAGCTTCCGTCTTGCCATAAAAACTCCATACACCAGTGTTGGGGAACGTAGCAGAAATTCAAAATTTTCCTACATGTCACCAAGATCTATCTATGGAGAAACCAGCAATGAGGGGAAGGAGAGTGCATCTACATACCCTTGTAGATCGCTAAGCGGAAGCGTTCAAGTGAACGGGGTTGATGGAGTCGTACTCGTCGTGATCCAAATCACCGATGATCCTAGTGCCAAACGGACGGCACCTCCGCGTTCAACACACATGTAGCCCGGTGACGTCTCCCATGCCTTGATCCAGCAAGGAGAGAGGGAGAGGTTGAGGAAGACTCCATCCAGCAGCAGCACGGCGGCGTGGTGGTGGTGGAGGAGCGTGGCAATCCTGCAGGGCTTCGCCAAGCACCGCGGGAGAGGAGGAGTACTTGGGAGAGGGGAGGGCTGCGCCAGAACTTTTTGGTGTGGCTGCCCTCCCACCCCCCACATATATATAGGGGCAAGGGAGTGGGGGGCCGCCCCCCTCAGATTCAATCTGAGGAGGGGGCGGCGGCCAACGGGGGGAGGAGTGCCTCCCAAGTCAAGTGGAGGCCCTCCCCCTTAGGGTTTTCCCCTTCCCATGCGCATGGGCCTTGGGGGGGCTGGTGCCCCTGGCCCATTAAGGCTAGGGCGCCCCCCTACAGCCCATGCTACTGTGTTGGACGTGGTGGAACAATTTCCGGACCTCCGGAACCCTCCGGAATCCTCCGGAACCTTCTGGAAGCTTCCCGGTACAATACCGAAAAACCCGAACTTTTTCCGGAACCCGAACAACAACTTTCCATATATAAATCTTTACCTCCGGACCATTCCGGAACTCCTCGTGACATCTGGTATCTCATCCGGGACTCCGAACAACATTCGGTAACCACATACAAACTTCCTTTATAACCCTAGCGTCATCGAACCTTAAGTGTGTAGACCCTACGGGTTCGGGAGACATGTAGATATGACCGAGACGTTCTACGGTCAATAACCAACAGCGGGATCTGGATACCCATGTTGGCTCCCACATGTTCCATGATGATCTCATCGGATGAACCACGATGTCAAGGACTCAATCAATCCCGTATACAATTCCCTTTCTCTAACGGTATTGTACTTGCCCGAGATTCGATCGTCGGTATACCGATACCTTGTTCAATCTCGTTACTGGAAAGTCTCTTTACTCGTTCTGTAACACATCATCCCATGATCAACCCCTTGGTCACATTGTGCACATTATGATGATGTCCTACCGAGTGGGCCCCGAGATACCTCTCCATTTACACAGAGTGACAAATCCCAGTCTCGATTCGTGCCAACCCAACAGACACTTTCGGAGATACCTGTAGTGCACCTTTATGGCCACCCAGTTACGTTGTGACCTTTGGTACACCCAAAGCATTCCTACGGTATCCGGGAGTTGCACAATCTCATGGTCCAAGGAAAAGATACTTGACATTAGAAAAGCTTTAGCATACGAACTACACAATCTCTGTGCTAGGCTTAGGATTGGGTCTTGTCCATCACATCATTCTGCTAATGATGTGATCCCATTATCAACGACATCCAATGTACATGGTAAGGAAACCATAACCATCTATTAATCAACGAGCTAGTCAACTAGAGGCTTACTAGGGACATGGTGTTGTCTATGTATCCACACATGTATCTGAGTTTCCTTTCAATACAATTATAGCATGGATAATAAATGATTATCATGAACAAGGAAATATAATAATAATAACTAATTTATTATTGCCTCTAGGGCATATTTCCAACAGTCTCCCACTTGCACTAGAGTCAATAATCTAGTTCACATTGCTATGTGATTAACACTGATAGGTCACCTCGCCATGTGACCAACATCCAAAGAGTTTACTAGTGTCACTAAACTAGTTCACATCACCATGTGATTAAGACTCAATGAGTTCTGGGGTTTGATCATGTTTTCCTTGTGAGAGAAGTTTTAGTCAACGTGTCTGCAGTATTCAGATGAAGGAAATATGCCCTAGAGGCAATAATAAAGTTATTAATTATTTCCTTATATCATGATAGATGTTTATTATTCATGCTAGAATTGTATTAACCGGAAACATAATACATGTGTGAATACATAGACAAACATAGTGTCACTAGTATGCCTCTACTTGACTAGCTCGTTGAATCAAAGATGGTTAAGTTTCCTAGCCATGGACAAAAGAGTTGTCATTTGATTAACGGGATCACATCATTAGGAGAATGATGTGATTGACATGACCCATTCCGTTAGCCTAGCACTTGATCGTTTAGTATGTTGCTATTGCTTTCTTCATGACTTATACATGTTCCTGTAACTATGAGATTATGCAACTCCCGTTTATCGGAGGAACACTTTGGGTGCTACCAAACGTCACAACGTAACTGGGTGATTATAAAGGAGTACTACAGGTGTCTCCAAAGGTACATGTTGGGTTGGCATATTTCGAGATTAGGTTTTGTCACTCCGATTGTCGGAGAGGTATCTCTGGGCCCTCTCGGTAATGCACATCACTATAAGCCTTGCAAGCAATGTGACTAATGAGTTAGTTGCAGGATGATGCATTATGTAACGAGTAAAGAGACTTGTCGGTAACGAGATTGAACTAGGTATTGGATACCGACGATCGAATCTCGGGCAAGTAACATACCGATGACAAAGGGAACAACGTATGTTGTTATGCGGTTTGACCGATAAAGATCTTCGTAGAATATGTAGGAGCCAATATGAGCATCCAGGTTCCGCTATTGGTTATTGACCAAGAATAGTTCTAGGTCATGTCTACATAGTTCTCGAACCCGTAGGGTCCGCACGCTTAAGGTTTCAATGACAGTTATATCATGAGTTTATGAGTTTTGATGTACCGAAGGAGTTCGGAGTCCCGGATGAGATCGGGGACATGACTAGGAGTCTCAAAATGGTCGAGACGTAAAGATCGATATATTGGACGACTATATTCGGTGTTCGGAAAGGTTCTGAGTGATTCGGGTATTTTTTGGAGTACCGGAGAGTTACGGGAATTCGCCGGGGAGTATATGGGCCTTATTGGGCCATACGGGAATAGAGGAGAGAGGCCGAAAGGAAGGAGGCGCGCAGCCCCCCTCTGGTCCGAATTGGACAAGGGGTGCGGCCCCCTTTTCCTTCCTCCTCTCCCCCTCTTTCCTCCTTCTCCTACTCCAACAAGGAAGGAGGGAGTCCTACTCCCGGTGGGAGTAGGACTCTCCTTGGCACGCCCCTCCTAGGCCGGCCGCCCCCTCCCCCTTGCACCTTTATATACGGGGGCAGGGGGGCACCTCTAAAAACAACACAAGTTGATCTACGGATCGTTCCTTAGCCGTGTGCGGTGCCCCCCTCCACCATATTCCACCTCGGTCATATCGTCGCGGAGTTTAGGCGAAGCCCTGCACCAGTAGAGCATCATCATCGTCACCACGCCGTCGTGCTGATGGAACTCATCCCCGAAGCTTTGCTGGATCGGAGCCCGGGGATCGTCATCAAGCTGAACATGTGCTGAACTCGGAGGTGCCGTATGTTCGGTACTTGGATCGGTCGGATCGTGAAGACGTACGACTACATCAACCGCGTTGTCATAACGCTTCCGCTTACGGTCTACGAGGGTACGTGGACAACACTCTCCCCTCTCGTTGCTATGCCATCACCATGATCTTGCGTGTATGTAGGAATTTTTTTGAAATTACTATGTTCCCCAACAGTGGCATCCGAGCCTAGGTTTTATGCGTTGATGTTATATGCACGAGTAGAACACAAGTGAGTTGTGGGCGATACAAGTCATACTGCTTACCAGCATGTCATACTTCGGTTCAGCGGTATTGTTGGATGAAGCGGCCCGGACCGACATTACGCGTACGCTTACGCGAGACTGGTTTTACCGCCGTGCTATGCACACAGGTGACTAGCGGGTGTCTGTTTCTCCAACTTTAGTTGAACCGAGTGTGGCTACGCCCGGTCCTTGTGAAGGTTAAAACAGCACCAACTTGACGAACTATCGTTGTGGTTTTGATGCGTAGGTAAGAACGGTTCTTGCTCAGCCCGTAGCAGCCACGTAAAATTTGCAACAACAAAGTAGAGGACGTCTAACTTGTTTTTGCAGGGCATGTTGTGATGTGATATGGTCAAGACGTGATGCTATATTTTATTTTATGAGATAATCATGTTTTATAACTGAAGTTATCGGCAACTGGCAGGAGCCATATGGTTGTCGCTTTATTGTATGAAATGCAAACGCCCTGTAATTGCTTTACTTTATCACTAAGCGGTAGCGATAGTCGTAGAAGCAATAGATGGCGTAACGACAACGATGCTACGATGGAGATCAAGGTGTTGCGCCGGTGACGATGGTGATCATGACGGTGCTTCGAAGATGGAGATCACAAAGCACAAGATGATGATGGCCATATCATATCACTTATATTGATTGCATGTGATGTTTATCCTTTATGCATCTTATCTTGCTTTGATTGACGGTAGAATTTTAAGATGATCTCTCACTAATTATCAAGAAGTGTTCTCCCTGAGTATGCACCATTGCAAAAGTTCTTCGTGCTGAGACACCACGTGATGATCGGGTGTGATAGGCTCTACGTTCAAATACAACGGGTGCAAAACAGTTGCACACGCGGAATACTCGAGTTAAACTTGACGAGCCTAGCATATACAGATATGGCCTCGGAACACGGAGACCGAAAGGTCGAGCGTGAATCATATAGTAGATATGATCAACATATTGATGTTCACCGTTGAAACTAC
The DNA here is from genome assembly GCF_018294505.1 of Triticum aestivum. Lineage (NCBI taxonomy): Eukaryota > Viridiplantae > Streptophyta > Magnoliopsida > Poales > Poaceae > Triticum > Triticum aestivum. Next base: position 516,194,916 of record NC_057795.1, on the reverse strand, counting down.
TCCATCTCACGTGACGATCAGACATGGTGTAGTTGATATGGATCACGTAATCACTTAGAGGATTAGAGGGATGTCTATCTAAGTGGGAGTTCTTAAGTAATATGATTAATTGAACTTAAATTTATCATGAACTTAGTCCTGGTAGTATTTTGCAAATTATGTTGTAGATCAATAGCTTGCATTGTTGCTTTCATATGTTTATTTTGATATGCTCCTAGAGAAAATTGTGTTGAAAGATGTTAGTAGCAATGATGCGGATTGGATCCGTGATCTGAGGTTTATCCTCATTGCTGCACAGAAGAATTATGTCCTTAATGCACCGCTAGGTGACAGACCTATTGCAGGAGCAGACGCAGATGTTATGAACGTTTGGCTAGCTCAATATAATGACTACTTGATAGTTTAGTGCACCATGCTTAACGGCTTAGAATCGGGACTTCAAAGATGTTTTGAACGTCATGGAGCATATGAGATGTTCCAGGAATTGAAGTTAATATTTCAAGCAAATACCCGAGTTGAGAGATATGAAGTCTCCAACAAGTTCTATAGCTAAAAGATGGAGGAGAATCGCTCAACTAGTAAGCATGTGCTCAGATTGTCTGGGTACTTCAATCACTTGAATCAAGTGGGAGTTAATCTTCCAGATAAGATAAGTGTTTGACAGAATTCTCTAGTCACCATCACTAAGTTACTAGAACTTCGTGATGAACTATAGTATGCAAGGGATGACGAAAACAATTCCCGAGCTCTTCGTGATGTTGAAATCGACGAAGGTAGAAATCAAGAAAGAGCATCAAGTGTTGATGATTAACAAGACCACTAGTTTCAAGAAAAGGGCAAAGGGATAGAAGGGAACTTCAAGAAGAACGGCAAGCAAGTTGCTGCTCAAGTGAAGAAGCCCAAGTCTGGACCTAAGCCTAAGACTAAGTGCTTCTACTGCAAAGGGACTGGTCACTGGAAGCAGAACTACCCCAAGTATTTGGCAGATAAGAAGGATGGCAAAGTGAATAAAGGTATATTTTATATACATGTTATTGATGTGTACTTTACTAGTGTTTATAGCAACCCCTCGGTACTTGGTACTGGTTCAGTTGCTAAGAGTAGTAACTCGAAACGGGAGTTGCAGAATAAACATAAACTAGTTAAGGGTGAAGTGACGATGTGTGTTGAAAGTAGTTTCAAGATTGATATGATCATCATCGCACACTCCCTATACTTTCGGGATTAGTGTTGAACCTAAATAAATGTTATTTGGTGTTTGCGTTGAGCATGAATATGATTTGATCGTGTTTATTGCAATACGGTTATTCATTTAAGTAAGAGAATAAACTGTTGTTCTGTTTACATGAATAAAACCTTATATGGTTACACACCCAATGAAAATGGTTCATTGGATCTCGATCGTAGTGATACACATATTCATAATATTGAAACCAAAAGATGCAAAGTTAATAATGATAGTGCAACTTATTTGTGGCACTGCTGTTTGGGTCATATCGGTGTAAAGCGCATGAAGAAACTCCATAAAGATGGATTTTCGGAATCACTTGGTTATGAATCATTTGATGCTTGCGAACCGTGCCTTTTGGGCAAGATGACTAAAACTCCGTTCTCCAGAACAATGCAACGAGCTACTGACTTATTGGAAACAATACATACCGATGTATGCAGTCCAATGAGTGTTGATGCTCGTGGCAGGTATCGTTATTTTGTGACCTTCACAAGATGATTTGAGCAGATATGAGTATATCTACTTAATGAAGCACAAGTCTGAAACATTTGAAAACTTCAAAGAATTTCAGAGTGAAGTGAAGAATCATCGTAACAAGAAAATAAAGTTTCTGCGATTTGATCATAGAGACAAATATTTAGTTATGAGTTTGGCCTTCATATAAAACTATGTGGAATAGTTTCACAGCTCACGCCACATGGAACACCACAACGTAATGGTGTGTCTGAACATCATAACCGCACTTTATTGGATATGGCGCGATCTATGATGTATCTTACCAATTTACCACTATTGTTTTGGGGTTATGTATTATAGACAGCTGCATTCACTTTAAATAGGGCACCATCTAAATCCGTTGACATGACACCGTATGAACTATGGTTTAGCAATAAACCTAAGCTGTCGTTTCTTAAAGTTTGGAGTTGCTATGCTTATATGCAAAGGGTTTTCAACCTAATAAGCTCGAACCCAAATCGAAGAAGTGCGTCTTCATAGAATACCCAAAGGAAATTGTTGGGTACACCTTCTATCACAGATCCGAAGGCAAGATATTCGTTGCTAAAAATGGACCCTTTCTAGAGAATAAGTTTCTCTCGAAAGAAGTGAGTGTGAGGAAAGTAGAACTTGATGAGGTAACTGTACCTGCTCCCTTATTGGAAATTAGTTCATCACAGAAATATGTTCCTGTGACTACTACACCAATTAGTGAGGAAGTTAATGATGATGATCATGAAACTTCAGATTAAGTTACTACAGAACCTCATAGGTCTTACAGAGTAAGATCCGCACCAAAGTGGTACGGTAATCCTGTTCTGGAAGTTATGTTACTAGACCATGATGAACCTACGAACTATGAAGAAGCGATGGTGAGCCCAGATTCCGCAAAATGGCTTGAGGCCATGAGATCTGAGATAAGATCCATGTATGAAAACAAAGTATGGACTTTGATTGACTTGCCCAATGATCGGCGAGACATTGAGATTAAATGGATCTTCAAGAGGAAGACGGACACTGATAGTGTTACTATCTACAAAGCTAGAATTGTCGCAAAAGGTTTTCGACAAGTTCAAGATGTTAACTACGATGAGAGTTTTTCACTCGTATCTATGCTTAAGTCTGTCTGAATCATGTTAGCAATTGCCGCATTTTATGAAATCTGGCAAATGGATAAACAAAACTGCATTCCTTAATGCTTTTCTTAAATAAGAGTTGTATATGATGCAACCAGAAGGTTTTGTCAATCCTAAAGGTGCTAACAAAGTGTGCAAGCTCCAACAATCCATCAATGGACTGGTGCAAGCATCTCGGAGTTGGAATATACGCTTTGATGAGTTGATCAAAGCATATGGTTTTATACAGACTTTTGGAAAGAACTGTATTTACAAGAAAGTGAGTGGGAGCACTACAGCATTTCTGATAAGTATATGTGAATGACATATTATTAATTGGAAATGATGTAGAATTTTCTGGAAAGCATAAATGAGTGTTTGAAAGGAGTTTTTCAAAGAAAGACCTCGGTGAAGCTGCTTACATATTAAGCATCAAGATCTATTGAGATGGAACAAGACGCTTGATAAGATTTTCAATAAGTACATACCTTGACAAGATTTTGAATAGTTCAAAATGGAACAGTCAAAGAAAGAGTTCTTGCCTGTGCTGCAAGGTGTGAAATTGAGTAAGACTCAAAGCCCGACCACGGTAGAAGATAGAAAGAGAATGAAAAGTCATTCCCTATGCTTCAGTCATAGGTTCTATAAAGTATGCTATGCTGTGAACCAGACCTATTGTATACCTTGCTCTGAGTTTGACAAAGGAATACAATTTTGATCTAATAGTAGATCACTGGACAGCGGTCAAGAATATCCTTAGTGAGGACTAAGGAGATGTTTCTCGATTATGGAGGTGATAAAAGGGTTTGTTGTAAAAAGTTATGTCGGTGCAAACTTTTACACTGATCCAGATGACTCTAAGTCTCAATCTGGATACATATTGAAAGTGAGAGCAATTAAGCTAGAGTAGCTCCATGCAGAGCATTGAAGACATAGAATGTTTGCAAAATACATACGGCTCTGAATGTGACAGACCCGTTGATTAAGCTTCTCTCATAAGCAAAACATGATCATACCTTAGTACTCTTTGGGTGTTAATCACATAACAATGTGAACTAGATTATTGACTCTAGTAAACCCTTTGGGTGTTGATCACATGACGATGTGAACTATGGGTATTAATCACATACAGATGTGAATATTAGTGTTAAATCACATGGCGATGTGAACTAGATTATTGACTCTAGTGCAAGTGGGAGACTGAAGGAAATATGCCCTAGAGGCAATAATAAAGTTATTATTTATTTCCTTATATCATGATAGATGTTTATTATTCATGCTAGAATTGTATTAACCGGAAAAATAATACATCTGTGAATACATAGACAAACATAGTGTCACTAGTATGCCTCTACTTGACTAGCTCGTTGAATCAAAGATGGTTAAGTTTCCTAGCCATGGACAAAAGAGTTGTCATTTGATTAACGGGATCACATCATTAGGAGAATGATGTGATTGACATGACCCATTCCATTAGCCTAGCACTTGATCGTTTAGTATGTTGCTATTGCTTTCTTCATGACTTATACATGTTCCTGTAACTATGAGATTATGCAACTCCCGTTTACCGGAGGAACACTTTGGGTGCTACCAAACGTCACAACGTAACTGGGTGATTATAAAGGAGTACTACAGGTGTCTCCAAAGGTACATGTTGGGTTGGCATATTTCAAGATTAGGTTTTGTCACTCCGATTGTCGGAGAGGTATCTCTAGGCCCTCTCGGTAATGCACATCACTATAAGCCTTGCAAGCAATGTGACTAATGAGTTAGTTGCAGGATGATGCATTATGTAACGAGTAAAGAGACTTGCCGGTAACGAGATTGAACTAGGTATTGGATACCGACGATCGAATCTCGGGCAAGTAACATACCGATGACAAAGGGAACAACGTATGTTGTTATGCAGTTTGACCGATAAAGATCTTCGTAGAATATGTAGGAGCCAATATGAGCATCCAGGTTCGCTATTGGTTATTGACCAAGAATAGTTCTAGGTCATGTCTACATAGTTCTCGAACCCGTAGGGTCCACACGCTTAAGGTTTCGATGACAGTTATATTATGAGTTTATGAGTTTTGATGTACCGAAGGAGTTCGGAGTCCCGGATGAGATCGGGGACATGACGAGGAGTCTCAAAATGGTCGAGACGTAAAGATCGATATATTGGACGACTATATTCGGAGTTCGGAAAGGTTCCGAGTGATTCGGGTATTTTTTGGAGTACCGGAGAGTTACGGGAATTCGCCGGGGAGTATATGGGCCTTATTGGGCCATACGGGAATAGAGGAGAGAGGCCGAATGGAAGGAGGTGCGCAGCCCCCCTCTGGTCCGAATTGGACAAGGGGTGCGACCCCCTTTTCCTTCCTCCTCTCCCCCTCTTTCCCCCTTCTCCTACTCCAACAAGGAAGGAGGGAGTCCTACTCCCGGTGGGAGTAGGACTCCCCTTGGCGTGCCCCTCCTAGGCCGGCCGCCCCCTCCCCCCTTGCTCCTTTATATACGGGGGCAGGGGGCACCTCTAAAAACAACACAAGTTGATCTACGGATCGTTCCTTAGCCGTGTGCGGTGCCCCCCTCCACCATATTCCACCTCGGTCATATCATCCCGGAGTTTAGGCGAAGCCCTGCGCCAGTAGAGCATCATCATCGTCACCACGCCGTCGTGTTGACGGAACTCATTCCTGAAGCTTTGCTGGATCGGAACCCGGGGATCGTCATCGAGATGAACGTGTGCTGAACTCGGAGGTGCCGTACGTTCGGTACTTGGATCGGTCGGATCGTGAAGACGTACGACTACATCAACAACGTTGTCATAATGCTTCCGCTTACGGTCTATGAGGGTACGTGGACAACACTCTCCCCTCTCATTGCTATGCCATCACCATGATCTTGCGTGTACGTAGGAATTTTTTTGAAATTACTATGTTCCCCAACATCAGATCCGTATGTACTTCGCAATTCTCTATGTCATATTGTAAATGCTGCTTCCATGTTCCACTTGAAGCTATTCCAAATGGTTGCTCCACTATACGTATCCGGTTTGCTACTTAGAGTCATTCGGATAGGTGTTAAAGCTTGCATCGACGTAACCCTTTACGCCGAACTCTTTATCACCTCCATAATCGAGAAACATATCCTTATTCCTCTAAGGATAATTTTGACCGCTATCTGGTGATCCACTCCTTGATCACCTTTGTACCCTCTTGCCAGACATGTGGCAAGGCACACTTCCGGTGCGGTACACAACATGGCATACTATAGAGCCTACGTCTGAAGCATAGGGGACGACCTTCGTCCTTTCTCTCTATTCTGCCGTGGTCGAGCTTTTAAGTCTTAACTTCGTACCTTACATCTCAGGCAAGAACTCCTTTGACTGATCCATCTTGAACACCTTCAAGATCATGTCAAGGTATATGCTCATTTGAAAGTACCATTAAGCGGTTTTGATCTATCCTCATAGATCTTGATGCTCAATGTTCAAGTAGCTTATTCTAGGTTTTCCATTGAAAAACACTTTTCAAATAACCCTATATGCTTTCCAGAAATTCTACATCATTTCTGATCAACAATATGTCAACAACATATACTCATCAGAAATTCTATAGTGCTCCCACTCACTTCTTTGGAAATACAAGTTTCTCATAAACTTTGTATAAACCCAAAATCTTTGATCATCTTATCAAAGTGCATATTCCAACTCCGAGATGCTTACTCCAGTCCATGGAAGGATCGCTGGAGCCAGCATACCTTTTAGCATCCTTAGGATCGACAAAACCTTTCGGATTGTATCTCATACAACCTTTCCTTACAAAAACTGGTAAGGAAACTCGTTTTGACATCCATCTGCCAGATTTCATAAATGCAGCTAATGCTAACATGATTCCGACGGACTTAAGCATCACTACGGATGAGAAAATCTCATCGTAGTCAACTCCTTGACCTTGTGAAAAACTCTTCGCCACAAGTCGAGCTTCATAGACGGTGACATTACCGTCCACGTCCGTCTTCTTCTTAAAGATCCATTTATCTCAATGGCTTGCCGATCATCGGGCAAGTCCACCAAAGTCCATGCTTTGTTCTGATACATGGATCCTATCTCGGATTTCATGGTTTCGAACCATTTGTCGGAATTTGGACCCACCATCACTTCTCCATAGCTCGTAGGTTCATTTTTGTCTAGCAACATGACCTTCAAGACAGGATTACTGTACCACTCTAAAGTAGTACGCATCCTTGTCACCCTACGAGGTACGGTAGTGACTTAATCTGAAACTTCATGATCACTATCATAAGCTTCTACTTCAATTAGTGTAGGTGCCACAGGAACAACTTCCTGTGCCCTACTACACACTGGTTGAAGTAATGGTTCATTAACCTCATCAAGTCTCCACCATCCTCCCACTCAATTTTCGAGACAAACTTTTCCTCGAGAAAGAACCCGATTCAAGAAACAATGCCTATTGCTTTCGGATCTGAATTAGGAGGCATACCCAACTGTTTTGGGTGTCCTATGAAGATGCATTTTATCCGCTTTGGGTTCGAGCTTATCAACCTGAAACCTTTTCACATAAGCGTCGCAGCCCCAAACTTTTAAGAAACAACAACTCAGGTTTCTCGAAACCATAGTTCAAACAGGGTCGTCTCAACGGAATTACGTGGTGCCCTATTAAAGTGAGTGCGGTTGTCTCTAATGCCTAACCCATGAACGATAGTGGTAATTCGATAAGAGACATCATGGTACGCACCACATCCAATAGGATGCAACTATGATGTTTAGACACACCATTACACTATGGTGTTCCAGGCGGTATTAATTGTGAAACAATTTCCACAATGTCTTTGTTGCGTGCCAAAGCTCGTAACTCAGATACTCATCTCTATGATCATAACATAGACATTTTATCCTCTTGTCACAATGATTTTCAACTTCACTCTGAAATTACTTGAACCATTCAATAATTCAGACTTGTGTTTCATCAAGTAAATATACTCAACATCTACTCGAATCATCTGTGAAGTGAGAACATAATGATATTCACTGCATGCCTCAGCACTCATTGGACTGCACACATCAAAATGTGTTACTTCCAACAAGTTGCTATCTTGTTCCATCTTACTAAAAAACGAGGCTTTTCAGTCATCTTGCCCATGTGGTATGATTTGCATATCTCAAGTGATTCAAAATCAAGTGAGTCCAAATGATCCATCTGCATGGAGTTTCTTCATGTGTATACCCCAATAGACATGGTTCGCATGTCTCAAACTTTTCAAAAAACGAGTGAGTCCAAAGATCCATCAAGATGGAGCTTCTTCATGCGTTTTATACAAATATGACTTACATGGCAGTGCCACAAGAAAGTGGTACTATCATTACTATCTTATATCTTTTGGCATGAAAATGTGTATCACTACGATTGAGATTCAATAAACCATTCCTTTAGGTGCAAGACCATTGAAGGTATTATTCAAATAAATAGAGTAACCATTATTCTCCTTAAATGAATAACCGTATTGCGATAGACATAATCCAATCATGTCTATGCTCAATGCAAACACCAAATGACAATTATTCAGGTTTAATACTAATCTTGATGGTAGAGGGAGCGTGCGATGTTTGATCACATCAAACTTGGAAACACTTCCAACATGTATCGTCAGCTCACCTTTAGCTAGTTTCCGTTTATTCCGTAGCCTTTTATTTCGAGTTACTAACACTTAGCAACCGAACCGGTATCTAATACCCTGGTGCTACTAGGGGTACTAGTAAAGTACACATTAACATAATGTATATCCAATATACTTCTATCGACCTTGCCAGCCTTCTCATCTACCAAGTATCTAGGGTAATGCTGCTCCAGTGTTGTTCCCCTTATTACAGAAGCACTTAGTCTCGGGTTTTGGTTCAACCTTGGGTTTCTTCACTAGATCAGCAGCTGATTTGCCGTTTCATGAAGTATCCCTTCTTGCCCTTGCCCTTCTTGAAACTAGTAGTTTCACCAACCATCAAAAATTGATGCTCCTTCTTGATTTCTACTTTCACGGTGTCAAACATCGCGAATACCTCAAGGATCATCATATCTATCCCTGATATGTTATAGTTCATCACGAAGCTCTAGCAGCTTGGTGGCAATGACTTTGGAGAAACATCACTATCTCATCTGGAAGATCAACTCCCACTCGATTCAAGCGATTGTTGCACTCAGACAATCTGAGCACAAGCTCAACGATTGAGCTTTTCTCCCTTAGTTTGCCGACTAAGAAAATCGTCGGAGGTCTCATACCTCTTGACGTGGGCACGAGCCTGAAATCCCAATTTCAGCCCTTGAAACATCTCATATGTTCCGCAACATTTTGAAAACGTCTTTGGTGCCTCTACTCTAAACCATTTAACTGAACTATCATGTAGTTATTAAAACGTGTATGTCCGATGTTCGCAACATCCACAGACGATGTTTGGGGTTCAGCTCACTGAGCGGTGCATTAAGGACATAAGCATTCTACTGTCCGCATAATCGCTACTGTCAACTTTCAACTATATTTTCTCTAGGAACATATCTAAATAGTGGAACTAAAGCGTGAGCTTACGACATAATTTGCAAAGATCTTTTGACTTTGTTCAGGATAATTAAGTTCATCTTATGAACTCCCACTCAGATAGACATCCCTCTAGTCATCTAAGTGATTACATGATCCTAGTCAACTAGGCCGTGTCCGATCATCACGTGAGACGGACTAGTTATCATCGGTGAACATCTTCATGTTGATCGTATCTACTATACGACTCATGCTCGACCTTTCGGTCTCTTGTGTTCCGAGGCCATGTCTGTACATGCTAGGCTCGTCAAGTCAACCTAAGTGTTTCGCGTGTGTAAATCTGGCTTACACCCGTTGTATGTGAACGTAAGAATCTATCACACCCAATCATCACGTGGTGCTTCGAAACGACGAACTTTCGCAATAGTGCACAGTTAGGGGGAACACTTTCTTGAAATTTTAATGAGGGATCATCTTATTTACTATCGTCGTTCTAAGCAAATAAGATGCATAAACATGATAAACATCACATGCAATCAAAAAGTGACATGATATGGCCAATATCATTTTGCTCCTTTTGATCTCCATCTTCGGGGCTCCATGTGTTGGAAATATGCCCTAGAGGCAATAATAAAAGTATTATTATATTTCAATGTTCATGATAAATGTCTTTTATTCATGCTATAACTGTATTATCCGGAAATCGTAATACACGTGTGAATACTTAGACCACAATATGTCCCTGGTGAGCCTCTAGTTGACTAGCTCGTTGCGATCAACATATAGTCATGGTTTCCTGACTATGGACATTGGATGTCGTTGATAACGGGATCACATCATTAGGAGAATGATGTGATGGACAAGACCCAATCCTAAGCATAGCATAAAAGATCGTGTAGTTCGTTTTGCTAGAGCTTTGCCAGTGTCAAGTATCTCTTCCTTCGACCATGAGATCGTGTAACTCCCGGATACCGTAAGAGTGCCTTGGGTGTATCAAACGTCACAACGTAACTGGGTGACTATAAAGGTGCATTACAGGTATCTCCGAAAGTATCTGTTGGGTTGACACGGATCGAGACTGGGATTTGTCACTCCGTATGACGGAGAGGTATCTCTGGGCCCACTCGGTAATGCATCATCATAATGAGCTCAATGTGACCAAGGTGTTGGACACGGGATCATGCATTACGGTACGAGTAAAGTGACTTGCCGGTAACGAGACTGAACAAGGTATTGGGATACCGACGATCGAGTCTCGGGCAAGTAACGTACCGATTGACAAAGGGAATTGCATACAGGGTTTGATCGAATCCTCGACATCGTGGTTCATCCGATGACAACATCGAGGAGCATGTGGGAGCCATCATGGGTATCCAGATCCCGCTGTTGGTTATTGACTGAGAGCGTCTCGGTCATGTCTGCATGTCTCCCGAACCCGTAGGGTCTACACACTTAAGGTTCGGTGACGCTAGGGTTATTAGGAAGACTAGTATGTGACTACCGAATGTTGTTCGGAGTCCCGGATGGGATCCTGGACGTCACGAGGAGATCCGGAAGGGTCCGGAGGTAAAGATTTATATATGGGAAGTTGTCAAACGGACACCGGGAAGTTTCGGGGTCATACCGGTATTGTACCGGGGCCACCGGAAGGGTTCCGGGGGTCCACCGGGAGGGGCCACCCCTCCCGGGGGCCACATGGGCTGCGTGGGGCAGGGAGCCAGCCCCTGGTGGGCTGGCCGCACCCCCTCCCTTGGGCCCATGCGCCTAGGGTTGAGGGGGAACCCTAGAGGGGGCGCCCCCTTGGCTTGGGGGGCAAGCCACCCTCTCCCCTCTCCCCTAGGCCGCCGCACCCCCCCTAGATGGGTTCTAGGGGGCCGGCCCCCTTCTCCCTTCCCCCTATAAATAGAGGGGTGAGGGGAGGGCAGCCGCACCACCCTCCAAGGCGCAGCCCTCCCCTCCCCAACACCTCTCCTCCTCCGTTGTGTGCTTGGCGAAGCCCTGTCGGAGTACTGCCTCTCCACCATCACCACGCCGTCGTGCTGCCGGTGGAGCTGTCTTCCTCAACCTCTCCTTCCCCTTGCTGGATCAAGAAGGAGGAGACGTCTCCCGTCCCGTACGTGTGTTGAACGCGGAGGTGCTGTCCGTTCAGCACTTGGTCATCGGTGATTCGAATCACGTCGAGTACGACTACATCATCACCTTGCAAGCTTCCGCACGCGATCTACAAGTGGTATGTAGATGCAAACTCTCTCCCTTGACTCGTTGCTTAGATGAACTCATAGATGGATCTTGGTGAAACCGTAGGAAAAATTTTAATTTTCTGCAACGTTCCCCAACAGTGGCATCATGAGCTAGGTCTATGCGTAGTTCTCTTTGCACGAGTAGAACACAATTTTGTTGTGGGCGTGGATTTTGTCATCTTACTTGCCTCTACTAGTCTTTTCTTGCTCAACGGTATTGTGGGATGAAGCGGCCCGGACCAACCTTACACGTACGCTTACGTGAGACCGGTTCCACCGACTGACATGCACTAGTTGCATAAGGTGGCTGGCGGGTGTCTGTCTCTCCCACTTTAGTTGGAGCGGAATCGATGAACAGGGCCCTTATGAAGGGTAAATAGAAGTTGACAAAATCACGTTGTGGTGATTCGTAGGTAAGAAAACGTTCTTGCTAGAACCCAATTGCAGCCACGTAAAAGATGCAACAACAATTAGAGGACGTCTAACTTGTTTTTGCAGCGATTGATCATGTGATGTGATATGGCCAGAAGTTGTGATGAATGATGAATTGTGATGTATGAGATCATGTTCTTTGTAATAGGATTCACGACTTGCATGTCGATGAGTATGACAACCGGCAGGAGCCATAGGAGTTGTCTTTATTTTTTGTATGACCTGCGTGTCATTGAATAACGCCATGTAAACTACTTTACTTTATTGCTAAACGTTAGTCATAGAAGTAGAAGTAGTCGTTGGCGTGACAACTTCATGAAGACACGATGATGGAGATCATGATGATGGAGATCATGGTGTCAAGCCGGTGACAAGATGATCATGGAGCCCCGAAGATGAAGATCAATGGAGCTATATGATATTGGCCATATCATGTCACAACTATATAATTGCATGTGATGTTTATTATGTTTATGCATCTTGTTTACTTAGGACGACGGTAGTAAATAAGATGATCCCTTACAAAATTTCAAGAAGTGTTCTCCCCTAACTGTGCACCGTTGCTACAGTTCGTCGCTTCTAAGCACCACGTGATGATCGGGTGTGATGGATTCTTACGTTCACATACAACGGGTGTAAGACAGTTTTACACAGCGAAAACACTTAGGGTTAACTTGACGAGCCTAGCATGTGCAGACATGGCCTCGGAACACGGAGACCGAAAGGTCGAACACGAGTCGTATGGAAGATACGATCAACATGAGAATGTTCACCGACGATGACTAGTCCGTCTCACGTGATGATCGGACACGGGCTAGTCGACTCGGATCGTGTAACACTTAGATGACTAGAGGGATGTCTAATCTAAGTGGGAGTTCATAATTTGATTAGAACTTTATTATCATGAACTTAGTCTAAAACCTTTGCAAATATGTCTTGTAGATCAATGGCCAACGCTAATGTCAACATGAACTTCAACGCGTTCCTAGAGAAAACCAAGCTGAAAGATGATGGCAGCAACTATACGGACTGGGTCCGGAACCTGAGGATCATCCTCATAGCTGCCAGGAAACAATATGTCCTAGAAGGACCGCTAGGTGACGCTCCCGTCCCAGAGAACCAAGACATTATGAATGCTTGGCAGTCTCGTGCTGATGATTACTCCCTCGTTCAGTGCGGCATGCTTTACAGCTTAGAACCGGGGCTCCAAAAGCGTTTTGAGCACCACGGAGCATATGAGATGTTCGAAGAGCTGAAACTAGTTTTTCAAGCTCATGCCCGGGTCGAGAGATATGATGTCTCCGACAAGTTCTACAGTTGTAAGATGGAGGAAAACAGTTCTGTCAGTGAGCACATCCTGAAGATGTCTGGGTTGCACAACCGTATGACCCAGCTGAACATTAACCTCCCAGATGAGGCGGTCATTGACAGAATCCTCCAGTCGCTCCCACCAAGCTACAAGAGCTTTGTGATGAACTACAACATGCAGGGGATGGAAAAGACCATTCCTGAAGTGTTCTCGATGCTGAAGTCAGCAGAGGCTGAAATCAAGAAAGAACATCAAGTGTTGATGGTCAATAAGACCACTAAGTTCAAGAAGGGCAAGGGTAAGAAGAACTTCAAGAAGGACGGCAAAGATGTTGCCGCGCCTGGTAAGCCAGTTACCGGGAAGAAGTCAAAGAATGGACCCAAGCCTGAGACTGAGTGCTTTTATTGCAAGGGGAAGGGTCACTGGAAGCGGAACTGCCCCAAATACTTAGCGGATAAGAAGGCCGGCAACACCAAAGGTATATTTGATATACATGTGATTGATGTGTACCTTACCAGTACTCGTAGTAACTCCTGGGTATTTGATACCGGTGCCGTTGCTCATATTTGTAACTCACAGCAGGAGCTGCGGAATAAACGGAGACTGGCGAAGGACGAGGTGACGATGCGCGTCGGGAATGGTTCCAGAGTCGATGTGATCGCCGTCGGCACGCTGCCTCTACATTTACCTACGGGATTAGTTTTGAACCTTAATAATTGTTATTTAGTGCCAAGTTTGAGCATGAACATTGTATCTGGATCTCGTTTAATACGAGATGGCTACTCATTTAAGTCTGAGAATAATGGTTGTTCGATTTATATGAGAGATATGTTTTATGGTCATGCTCCGATGGTCAATGGTTTATTCTTAATGAATCTCGAGCGTAATATTACACATGTTCATAGTGTAGATGCCAAAAGATTTAAAGTTGATAACGATAGTCCCACATACTTGTGGCACTGCCGCCTTGGTCACATTGGTGTCAAGCGCATGAAGAAGCTCCATGCCGATGGACTTTTAGAGTCTCTTGATTATGAATCGTTTGACACGTGCGAACCATGCCTTTTGGGCAAAATGACCAAGACTCCGTTCTCCGGAACAATGGAGCGAGCAACCAACTTGTTGGAAATCATACATACCGATGTGTGCGGTCCAATGAGCGTTGAGGCTCGCGGAGGATATCGTTATGTTCTCACTCTCACAGATGACTTGAGTAGATATGGGTATGTCTACTTAATGAAACACAAGTCTGAGACCTTTGAAAAGTTCAAGGAATTTCAGAATGAGGTAGAGAATCAACGTGACCGAAAGATAAAATTCTTACGATCAGATCGTGGAGGAGAATACTTAAGTCACGAATTTGGTACACACTTAAGGAAATGTGGAATCGTTTCACAGCTCACGCCGCCTGGAACACCTCAGCGAAACGGTGTGTCCGAACGTCGTAATCGCACCCTATTGGATATGGTGCGGTCTATGATGTCTCTTACCGATTTACCGCTATCATTTTGGGGATACGCTCTAGAGACAGCTACATTCACTTTAAATAGGGCACCGTCTAAATCCGTTGAGACGACACCGTATGAATTATGGTTTGGAAAGAAACCTAAGCTGTCGTTTCTAAAAGTTTGGGGATGCGATGCTTATGTCAAGAAACTTCAACCTGAAAAGCTCGAACCCAAGTCGGAAAAATGCGTATTCATAGGATACCCTAAGGAAACTGTCGGGTATACCTTCTACTTAAGATCCGAAGGCAAGATCTTTGTTGCCAAGAACGGATGCTTTCTGGAAAAAGAGTTTCTCTCGAAAGAAGTAAGTGGGAGGAAAGTAGAACTCGATGAAGTACTACCTCTTGAGCGGGAAAGTGGCGCAGCGCAGGAAACCGTTCCTGTGATGCCCACACCAACTGAAGAGGAAAACAATGATGATGATCAAGGTACTTCGGATCAAGTTACTGCTGAACTTCGTAGGTCCACAAGGACACGTTCCGCACCAGAGTGGTACGGCAACCCTGTCCTGGAAATCATGTTGTTAGACAACAATGAACCTTCGAACTATGAAGAAGCGATGGCGGGCCCGGATTCCAACAAATGGCTTGAAGCCATGAAATCCGAGATAGAATCCATGTATGAAAACAAAGTATGGACTTTGACAGACTTGCCCGATGATCGGCGAGCGATAGAAAACAAATGGATCTTTAAGAAGAAGACGGACGCGGATGGTAATGTTACAATCTATAAGGCTCGACTTGTCGCTAAGGGTTATCGACAAGTTCAAGGGATTGACTACGACGAGACTTTCTCTCCCGTAGCGAAGCTGAAGTCCGTCCGAATCATGTTAGCAATTGCCGCATACTATGATTATGAGATATGGCAAATGGACGTCAAAACGGCATTCCTTAACGGGCATCTTAAGGAAGAACTGTATATGATGCAGCCGGAAGGTTTTGTCGATCCTCGGAACGCTAACAAAGTATGCAAGCTCCAGCGATCCATTTATGGACTGGTGCAAGCATCTCGGAGTTGGAACATTCGCTTTGATGAGATGATCAAAGCGTTTGGGTTTATGCAGACTTATGGAGAAGCCTGCGTTTACAAGAAAGTGAGTGGGAGCTCTGTAGCATTTCTCATATTATATGTAGATGACATACTCTTGATGGGAAATAATATAGAATTTCTGGACAGCATTAAGGCCTACTTGAATAAGTGTTTTTCAATGAAGGACCTTGGAGAAGCTGCTTATATATTAGGCATCAAGATCTATAGAGATAGATCGAGACGCCTCATAGGTCTTTCACAAAGCACATACCTTGATAAGATTTTGAAGAGGTTCAAAATGGATCAGTCCAAGAAGGGGTTCTTGCCTATGTTACAAGGTGTGAGATTGAGCTCGGCTCAGTCACCGACCACGGCAAAAGATAAAGAAGAGATGAGTGTCATCCCCTATGCTTCAGCCATAGGATCTATTATGTATGCCATGCTGTGTACCAGACCCGATGTAAACCTTGCCGTAAGTTTGGTAGCAAGATACCAAAGTAATCCCGGCAAGGAACACTGGACAGCGGTCAAGAATATCCTGAAGTACCTGAAAAGGACGAAGGACATGTTTCTCGTTTATGGAAGAGACGAAGAGCTCGTCGTAAAGGGTTACGTCGACGCTAGCTTCGACTCAGATCTGGATGACTCTAAGTCACAAACCGGATACGTGTATATGTTGAATGGTGGAGCAGTAAGCTGGTGCAGCTGCAAGCAGAGCGTCGTGGCGGGATCTACGTGTGAAGCGGAGTACATGGCAGCCTCGGAGGCAGCGCATGAAGCGATTTGGGTGAAGGAGTTCATCACCGACCTAGGAGTCATACCCAATGCGTCGGGGCCGATCAAACTCTTCTGTGACAACACTGGAGCTATTGCCCTCGCCAAGGAGCCCAGGTTTCACAAGAAGACCAGGCACATCAAGCGTCGTTTCAAACTCCATCCGTGAAAATGTTCAAGATGGAGACATAGAGATTTGCAAAGTGCACACGGATCTGAATGTCGCAGATCCGCTGACTAAACCTCTCTCGCGTGCAAAACATGATCAACACCAGAACTCTATGGGTGTTCGATTCATCACAATGTAACTAGATTGGTGACTCTAGTGCAAGTGGGAGACTGTTGGAAATATGCCCTAGAGGCAATAATAAAAGTATTATTATATTTCAATGTTCATGATAAATGTCTTTTATTCATGCTATAACTGTATTATCCGGAAATCGTAATACACGTGTGAATACTTAGACCACAATATGTCCCTGGTGAGCCTCTAGTTGACTAGCTCGTTGTGATCAACAGATAGTCATGGTTTCCTGACTATGGACATTGGATGTCGTTGATAACGGGATCACATCATTAGGAGAATGATGTGATGGACAAGACCCAATCCTAAGCATAGCATAAAAGATCGTGTAGTTCGTTTCGCTAGAGCTTTGCCAGTGTCAAGTATCTCTTCCTTCGACCATGAGATCGTGTAACTCCCGGATACCGTAAGAGTGCCTTGGGTGTATCAAACGTCACAACGTAACTGGGTGACTATAAAGGTGCATTACAGGTATCTCCGAAAGTATCTGTTGGGTTGACACGGATCGAGACTGGGATTTGTCACTCCGTATGACGGAGAGGTATCTCTGGGCCCACTCGGTAATGCATCATCATAATGAGCTCAATGTGACCAAGGTGTTGGACACGGGATCATGCATTACGGTACGAGTAAAGTGACTTGCCGGTAACGAGACTGAACAAGGTATTGGGATACCGACGATCGAGTCTCGGGCAAGTAACGTACCGATTGACAAAGGGAATTGCATACAGGGTTTGATCGAATCCTCGACATCGTGGTTCATCTGATGACAACATCGAGGAGCATGTGGGAGCCATCATGGGTATCCAGATCCCGCTGTTGGTTATTGACTGAGAGCGTCTCGGTCATGTCTGCATGTCTCTTGAACCCGTAGGGTCTACACACTTAAGGTTCGGTGACGCTAGGGTTATTAGGAAGACTAGTATGTGACTACCGAATGTTGTTCGGAGTCCCGGATGGGATCCTGGACGTCACGAGGAGATCCGGAAGGGTCCGGAGGTAAAGATTTATATATGGGAAGTTGTCAAACAGACACCGGGAAGTTTCGGGGTCATACCGGTATTGTACCGGGGCCACCGGAAGGGTTCCGGGGTCCACCGGGAGGGGCCACCCCTCCCGGAGGGCCACATGGGCTGCGTGGGGCAGGGAGCCAGCCCCTGGTGGGCTGGCCGCACCCCCTCCTTTGGGCCCATGCGCCTAGGGTTGAGGGGGGAACCCTAGAGGGGGCGCCCCCTTGGCTTGGGGGGCAAGCCACCCTCTCCCCTCTCCCCTAGGCCGCCGCACCCCCCCCTAGATGGGTTCTAGGGGGCCGGCCCCCTTCTCCCTTTCCCCTATAAATAGAGGGGTGAGGGGAGGGCAGCCGCACCACCCTCCAAGGCGCAGCCCTCCCCTCCCCAACACCTCTCCTCCTCCGTTGTGTGCTTGGCGAAGCCCTGTCGGAGTACTGCCTCTCCACCATCACCACGCCGTCGTGCTGCCGGTGGAGTTGTCTTCCTCAACCTCTTCTTTCCCCTTGCTGGATCAAGAAGGTGGAGACGTCTCCCGTCCCGTACGTGTGTTGAACGCGGAGGTGCTGTCCGTTCAGCACTTGGTCATCGGTGATTCGAATCACGTCGAGTACGACTACATCATCACCTTGCAAGCTTCCGCACACGATCTACAAGTGGTATGTAGATGCTAACTCTCTCCCTTGACTCGTTGCTTAGATGAACTCATAGATGGATCTTGGTGAAACCGTAGGAAAAATTTTAATTTTCTGCAACGTTCCCCAACACCATGATCATCATCGTCACCGGCATGACACCATGATCTCCATCATCATGATCTCCATCATCGTGTCTCCATGAAGTTGTCTCGCCAACTTATTACTTCTACTACTATGGCTACCGGTTAGCAATAAAGTAAAGTAATTACATAGCGTTGTTCAATGACACGCAGGTCATACAATAAATAAAGACAACTCCTATGGCTCCTGCCGGTTTTCATACTCATCGACATGCAAGTCGTGATTCCTATTACAAGAACATGATCAATCTCATACATCACATATCATTCATCACATTCTTCTTGGCCATATCACATCACATAGCATACCCTGCAAAAACAAGTTAGACGTCCTCTAATTGTTGTTTGCATGTTTTATGTGGCTGCTATGGGTTTCTAGCAAGAACGTTTCTTACCTACGCAAAAGCCACAACGTGATATGCCAATTGCTATTTACCCTTCATAAGGCCCTTTTCATCGAATCCGATCCGACTAAAGTGGGAGAGACTGGCACCCGCTAGCCACCTTATGCAACAAGTGCATGTTAGTCGGTGGAACCTGTCTCACGTAAGTGTACGTGTAAGGTCGGTCCGGGCCGCTTCATCCCACAATGCCGCCGAATCAAGATTAGACTAGTAACGGTAAGCATATTGAACAAAATCAATGCCCACAACTACTTTGTGTTCTACTCGTGCATAGAATCTACGCAATAGACCTAGCTCATGATGCCACTGTTGGGGAACGTAGCAGAAATTCAAAATTTTCCTACGTGTCACCAAGATCTATCTATGGAGAAACCAGCAATGAGGGGAAGGAGAGTGCATCTACATACCCTTGTAGATCGCTAAGCGGAAGCGTTCAAGTGAACGGGGTTGATGGAGTCGTACTCGTCGTGATCCAAATCACCGATGATCCTAGTGCCGAACGGACGGCACCTCCGCGTTCAACACACATGCAGCCCGGTGACGTATCCCATGCCTTGTTCTAGAAAGGAGAGAGGGAGAGGTTGAGGAAGACTCCATCCAGCAGCAGCACGACGGCGTGGTGGTGGTGGAGGAGCGTGGCAATCCTGCAGGGCTTCGCCAAGCACCGCGGGAGAGGAGTACTTGGGAGAGGGGAGGGCTGCACCAGAACTTTTTGGTGTGGCTGCCCTCCCACCCCCCACATATATATAGGGGCAAGGGAGAGGGGGGCCGGCCCCCTCAGATCCAATCTGAGGAGGGGGCGGCGGCCAAGGGGGGGAGGAGTGCCTCCCAAGTCAAGTGGAGGCCCTCCCCCTTAGGGTTTTCCCCTTCCCATGCGCATGGGCCTTGGGGGGCTGGTGCCGCTGGCCCATTAAGGCTAGGGCGCCCCCCTACAGCCCATGATACTGTATTGGACGTGGTGGAACAATTTCCGTACCTCCGGAACCCTCCGGAATCCTCCGGAACCTTCTGGAAGCTTCCTGGTACAATAGCGAAAAAACCTGAACTTTTTCCGGAACCCGAACAACAACTTTCCATATATAAATCTTTACCTCCGGACCATTCCGGAACTCCTTGTGACGTCCGGGATCTCATCCGGGACTCCGAACAACATTCGGTAACCACATACAAACTTCCTTTATAACCCTAGCGCCATCGAACCTTAAGTGTGTAGACCCTACGGGTTCGGGAGACATGTAGACATGACCGAGACGTTCTCTGGTCAATAACCAACAGCGGGATCTGGATACCCATGTTGGCTCCCACATGTTCCACGATGATCTCATCGGATGAACCACGATGTCAAGGACTCAATCAATCCCGCATACAATTCCCTTTCTCTAACGGTATTGTACTTGCCCGAGATTCGATCGTCGGTATACCGATACCTTGTTCAATCTCGTTACTGGCAAGTCTCTTTACTTGTTCCGTAACACATCATCCCGTGATCAACCCCTTGGTCACATTGTGCACATTATGATGATGTCCTACCGAGTGGGCCCAGAGATACCTCTCCGTTTACACAGAGTGACAAATCCCAGTCTCGATTTGTGCCAACCCAACAGACACTTTCGGAGATACCTGTAGTGCACCTTTATAGCCACCCAGTTACGTTGTGACGTTTGGTACACCCAAAGCATTCCTACGGTATCCGGGAGTTGCACAATCTCATGGTCTAAAGAAAAGATACTTGACATTAGAAAAGCTTTAGCATACGAACTACACGATCTCTGTGCTAGGCTTAGGATTGGGTCTTGTCCATCACATCATTCTGCTAATGATGTGATCCCGTTATCAACAACATCCAATGTCCATGGTCAGGAAACCGTAACCATCTATTGATCAATGAGCTAGTCAACTAGAGGCTTACTAGGGACATGGTGTTGTCTATGTATCCACACATGTATCTGAGTTTCCTTTCAATACAATTATAGCATGGATAATAAACGATTATCATGAACAAGGAAATATAATAATAATAACTAATTTATTATTGCCTTTAGGGCATATTTCCAACAACCAGCTTCTGCCAATGCAGATATCTCTACTTGGACTCAATAAGAACCTCACTGATATAATAAATCGGCTGTTGAACCAGATACTCCTTACCGGCCTCCTTGCGCTCCACCATAATAGCCATGCTGACAGCATGGGCGTTAGCAGCCACATATAACAGCAATGGTTCCTTATCAATGGGGGCAGTAAGAATAAACGGCTCGACTAACTGCTTCTTCAGATCCTCAAACGCCACATTAGCAGCATCACTCCAGACAAAGTTGTCTGTCTTCTTCATCATCTGATATAGAGGGATGGCCTTCTCTCACAATCGGCTGATAAACTGACTTAGCGCCGCAATACGACCCACCAGACATTGAACATCATTGATACACGCCGGTTTAGCCAGGGACGTAATAGCCTTGATCTTTTCCGGATTAGCTTCAATGCCCCTATTAGATACCAGAAAACCCAAGAGCTTGCCTGCCGGTACACCAAAAACACACTTGGCCGGATTAAGCATCATCTTATAAAGCCGGAGATTATCAAAGGTTTCCTTCAAATCAGCTATCAATGTCTTTGCTTTCCTGGACTTCACCATGATATCATCCACATAAGCATGAACATTGCGCCCAATCTGACTATGAAGACAATTCTGCACACATTGCTGATAAGTCGCCTGGGCACTCTTGAGCCCAAAGGGCATAGATACATAGCAGAAGGCTCCAAAGGGAGTTATAAAGGCTGTCTTCTCCTGGTCCTTAACTGCCATTTAATCTGGTGATAATCGGA
The DNA here is from genome assembly GCF_018294505.1 of Triticum aestivum. Lineage (NCBI taxonomy): Eukaryota > Viridiplantae > Streptophyta > Magnoliopsida > Poales > Poaceae > Triticum > Triticum aestivum. The sequence continues at coordinate 516,172,930 of NC_057795.1, read as the reverse complement.
ATAAGCATCCAGAAAGCTCAAATGCTCACAACCCGCCGTAGCATCAATAATTTGATCAATACGAGGGAGAGCAAAGGGATCAGTTGGACAAGCCTTGTTCAAATCTGTGTAATCCACACACATACGCCAAGTGCTATTCTTCTTGAGTACCAGCACCGGGTTAGCTAACCACTCAGGGTGAAAAACCTCCACAATAAACCATGCCGCCAAGAGCCGGGCTACTTCCTCACCAATGCCCTTGCGTATCTCTTCATTGAAGCGGAGGAGAAACTGCTTGACCGGTTTGAACTTGGGAACGATATTAAGAGTGTGCTCAGCGAGTTCCCTCGGTACACCTGGCATGTCAGAAGGCTTCCATGCAAAGATGTCCCGGTTCTCATGGATGAACTCGATGAGCGCGCCTTCCTATTTCCGATCCAGGTTAGCACTGATGCTAAACTGCTTGGATGAATCGCCAGGGACAAAATCAACCAACTTAGTCTCATTAGTCGATTTAAACTTCAATGCCGGATCATGCTCTGTAGTTGGCTTTTTCAAAGACGTCATATCTGCCGGATCAACATTGTCCTTGTAGAACTTCAACTCATCTGTCGCACAAACCGACTCAGCATAGGCTGCATCGCCCTCCTCGCATTCCAAAGCGATCTTCCGGCTTTCCTGTACTGTGATGGTCCCCTTATGACCTGGCATCTTGAGCTGCAGATAAACATAACAAGGCCTTGCCATGAACTTAGCATAAGCCGGCCATCCAAACAAGGCATGGTACGGGCTCCTAATTTTCACCACTTCAAAGGTCAATGTCTCTGATCTTGAATCATGATCATCTCCAAAAGCCATCTCTAGAGCTATCTTACCGACCGGATAAGCCGATTTACCGGGTACCACACCGTGGAAAATGGTGTTCGACGGTTTAAGATTCTTGTGTGTTAACCCCATACGACGGAAGGTTTCATAATAAAAGATGTTGATACTGCTCCCTCCATTCATGAGCACCTTGGTGAACTTATAACCTCCAACCTGAGGCGCCACCACCAATGCCAGATGACCCGGATTATCAACCCGGGGTGGATGATCCTCTCAACTCCATACAATGGGCTGTTCAGACCAGCGCAAGTAACGGGGCACCGCCGGTTCAACGGAGTTCACTACCCTTTTATGGAGCTTGTGATCGCGCTTGCACAAACTAGTGGTGAAGACATGATACTGCCCACTATTCAACTACTTCGGGTGACTCTGGTAACTCGACTGTTGCTGATCCTGATTTCCCTGTTGATTATAACCACCCTGGTTGCCCTGATTGCCTTGATTGCCATGTCCACCCTGATTACCTTGAAATCCTGAACCGGAATTACCTCCACCATAACCCGGCCCGTGAGACCCGGGTCCTGAACCGCCGTACGTCCATGATCATACCGAAAAAGATCCAAGTTTTTGAATTCCCGCATAATAAAGCAATCCTTTCAGAGGTGCGTGGATGGTTTCGCTCGCGTCCCGTGCCTCGGGCAAGGCTGATTTAACAGGCACTCAAGATTGACACCTGATCCTCCACTCCGTGGGGCGGTTTACCCTTATGACGCTAGCCATTGTCCTGCACATTGGTGTTAGCCACAAAATCTGAATTACTATCCGCTTTACGCTTACCATTGTTCCCATGGCCCGCCTGGTTATGCTGTTGCCCTTTTGCAGCGCCGTTCTTCTTTCCCTTCCCTGGCTTTTCGTCCTCAGACTCGGGGTCCTTGGTACTATCAGAATTGGCATACTTAACCAGAGCTGCCATAAGTGTTCCCATGTCATTGCAGTGACACTTGAGTCGTCCCAACTTCAATTTCAGCGGCTTAAACCGGCAATTGCCCTCCAATGTTATAACTACTGAATCGGCATTGATACGGTCCGATGAATGCAAGATCTCTGAAACCCGGCGCACCCAATGGGTTGTCAATTCGCCTTCTTCTTGGACACAGGCGCCTAGATCCACAATTGACATGGGTTGCTTGCACGTGTGCTTGAAGTTTGTTATAAACTGGGCCTTCAACTCGGCCCATGACCCAACGGAGTTAGCTGGCAAACTTTTCAACCAAGTGCGAGCCATTCCATCCAACATCATGGTGAAGTACTTCGCACATGCCGCTTCATCCACATCCAGCATCTCCATTGCCATCTCATAACTTTCGACCCATGACTTGGGGGTAAATCAGCGGTGTAATTGGGCACCTTACGCGGACATTGCGTAGAGCCGGGGTGAGACACGGCACCCCCCAAGAACCGAAAGCAAGACCTGGTTCCATGGACGTTGTCAGACGAACTGGAGTAAGCTGGCGGTCCACATACTGCGCTGCTAACTTGGCTTCTCGACGTGCTCTACCGTTATCCACCATGTCCTGAGCATTTTCACCACCGCGCACCGGATTAGGCCCTCAAGGGGCGTCATGGTTCCGCGCACTGCTTGACACAGCCAGTTCATCAATGTGCCTGTTTGTAACTCCTGCTCGGGCATGGGGTTGAATGAATTCTATCCCGACTATACGAATATGCCTGCTGCTGAACCATAGCCGTTTGAAGGAGATCCCTGGCCCGCCGCGTCTCAACCGCCGCTAGAGACTCGCCCTCCATTAGAATAGTTGCCAACCGTGATGCCGCAGCGATCATGTTATCCAAATGGGTGGAGAAGTGACCCGGTGGTGTCGACATGTACTATGGCGGCTCATGGGTCTGTCGAGGCGGGTCCATCGCCCGTGGCTGATCCGGCGCTCCCGTCCCAGGGGCTTCAGTCCGGTTTACAGCTGTGGGATTACTGGTTCCTGCTCCTGGTGTGCTGAAGAGATTCATTGCTTCATAAACCGGTGGCAGACGAGACTGGTGCCTCCTCCTCAGCACGTCGTTCAAAGTGTTCTGATCCAGCATGAGCCGGTAATTCTCTGCCTGAATCCGCTGTGCCTGAGCATCTAAAGCGGCCCGCTCATCAGCCATCCTGGTTTCCTCAGCCGCCAAGTCCTCCTTGGCCTGAGTTATCTGATCTCGCAACTTCGTGACCTCTACGTTGTGCTGATCTTGATTATCCGGGGTAACCTCTGTAGTCAGCAACGTCGTCCATGCGTCTAATAAATTGGACAGAACTTGAACCGGCCGGCGTGCTGGGCCTCCTGCCCCGGCCGCCGATCCAGAAATCATCGCCGCTTCTGATGAGGAGTGTTGCGTAGGCTGCATACCGGCCATGAAGATCGCAACCTGGTTTGGCGGTTCAAGGGGGTCCGGAATACTGTCGCCATCGGAACAGCCCCCAAACCGGCCATCTTGCAGTTGGTACAACGACTCGGTCTCACCGGTGGATGATTCGCCATCTGAATAAACGACCTTCTCACTATCAGGCACCGGTTCATAGTCCACACCATTGATGAATCCTACGAACGCACGCTTCATGGCGGGCTGAACCCGGTCCGGGCTTGCACACTGAGCCGTCTCGACGAGGTTGGTGCAGATGTCCGGCTCAGGGCCCGGTTCACCAATCTTGCCAATGAAGACATGAATTCCTCCCGGTACCCGTACTCAACTGAGCCGGTCTCAGGGCCCCAGCCTGCATCGTCGATGTAGAGCTTGCCACGATGACTTTTGGTCATCCGGCCCACTACGTATCCCTTGAGTCCTTTGAAGTTGCCCTTTAAGAACTCGAAACCATCGTGTGATAGCCCCACGGTGGGTGCCAACTATCGTGGAATTACCATGTCAGATGTCCTAGTGTGAGGACTTAGTCGTGGAGCCATCTCAACGAGATTAGCTTAAAGGGGTTAAACCGGACAAAGGATACGGGGAGTTTATACTGGTTCGGCCCCTTGCGGTGAAGGTAAAAGCCTATGATGCAGTTGTGGTGGAATTGATGGGGTCTTGATGATCAGGGAGTGAATCCACTTTACCTGGCTCTCGAGTTGTTATTTTTTGACCTTGAACCACCGCCGGGTCGTCCCTTTATATACACAGGTTGACGCCTGACTGTTTGCAGAATCCCGACGGCGGCTCATACACGTGTCCGGCTTAGTTTCTACCTTTCCCTATCTTACAATACAAGTTACATTATATGGCGGTTTATATCTACGAGCCCTAATCCGCCTTTGGGCCCTGGGCCTTTAACTCTTTGTAGTAAAGTGCCATATCTATTATCTTCATGGGCTTCAATACGGATGACTCCTTATGAGTATAACCCGGCCCCTCCTGGGCGCTTTATACTCAGTAGTTATATCCCCAACAATTGCTGTTGAATCTTGATCGTGATGATACACATATTCATAATATTGATGCCAAAAGATGCAAAGTTGATAATGATAGTGCAACTTATTTGTGGCACTGCCATTTGGGTCATATCGGTGTAAAGCGCATGAAGAAACTCCATAAAGATGGACTTTTGGAATCACTTGATTATGAATCATTTGATACTTGCGAACCGTGCCTTATGGGCAAGATGACTAAAACTCCGTTCTCCGGAACTATGGAACGAGCTAGTGACTTATTGGAAATAATACGTACCAATGTATGCGGTCCAATGAGTGTTGATGCTCGTGGCGGGTATCATTATTTTTTGACCTTCACAGATGATTTGAGCAGATATGGGTATATCTAATTAATGAAACACAAGTCTGAAACATTTGAAAAGTTCAAAGAATTTTAGAGTGAAGTGGAGAATCATCGTAACAAGAATATAAAGTTTGTACGATCTGATCGTGGAGGAGAATATTTGAGTTACGAGTTTGGCCTTCATTTTAAATAGTGTGGAATAGTTTCACAGCTCACGCCAACTGGAACACCACAGCGTAATGGTGTGTCCGAACGTCATAACTGCACTGTATTAGATATGGTGTGATTTATGATGTCTCTTACCAATTTACCACTATCATTTTGGGGTTATGCATGTCGGTGTCAAAACCGGCAGATCTTGGGTAGGGGTCCTGAACTGTATGTCAGAGGGTCGAAGGTAATAGGAGGCAGGGGGCACGATGTTTACCCAGGTTCGGGCCCTCGTAATGGAGGTAATACCCTACTTCCTGCTTGATTGACTTTGATGTGTATATGGGTTACAAGAGTTGATCTACCTCGAGATCGTAGTGGCTAAACCCTAGATGTCTAGCCTATATGATTATGATTGCCTCTAAAGACTAAACCCTCCGGTTTATATAGGCACTAGAGGGGACTAGGGTTGTACTAAGTCAGTTTAAAGAGGAAGGAAACTACACATCCAGATGCCAAGCTTGCCGTCCACACAAAGGAGAGTCCCATCCGGACACGGGAAAAGGCCTTCTGTTTTACATCTTCACGGTCTGTCAGTCCGGCTCATGTCACATAGGCCGGCTCCTTGAGGAACCCATAATCCAGGACTCCCTCAGTAGCCCCCGAACTTGCCTTTCAATGATGACGTCGTATATGGCTTCATATCTTCGGCTTTGTGAGGTGAGTTCCCCATTGTACTCCATATAGTTCGGCCTTTGCATTAAATACTATACTCTTCAGCTTCTGTGCTGCCGTCGCCTCGGCTTCCACATGTCAGACGAATACAAGGGGTCTAAGCATTTTTCAGATAACCCCTCGACCACGTAGGGAATGCGCTTATTTAAAGAGGTTGAATCTCAGACGCCATTCCTTACCAGGCGAAAATCCTTAGAGCTTGCCATAGGAAACCAAGCAAAGATGCACAACGCCCCTAGTTCTTCCTCGCGCCCCCACGGCCCTCAAGAAGGCGACTAGGAGAGCTGCTTGGTACCCCATGCTCAGTTGACCAAGCTTCAGGCGCAGGGATACCTCCCTCCGTCGGATCTAGTTCCCGTTCAGGCGGGATTAACCACCTTCAATGGCGAAGCCCTGGCGGAGAACTTCCCCAATCCCAATAAAGGGGAGCGGGTGTGCTTTGTTTCCTTCCTGCTGAGGGGCGTGGGATTTCCAATCCATCCCTTCCTCAGAGGTCTTCTGGAGTATTATGCTCTCCAACTGCACAACCTCACGCCGGGCTCCATCCTACACATCGCGGGCTTTGTTGCGCTTTGCGAGCTATTCCTAGGCTGCGAGGCCCATTTCAAGTTATGGAGGAAATATTTCTGCCTCGTCCCCCGCTCCCAAAAGGGATCCATATTCAAGGTGGGCGGTGCCGGAGTGTGTCGTATAGGAGGAACATGATACTTGTCCGGCACCCCGAGGAAGGCATCCAAAGAGTGGCCCTTGGAGTGGTTCTACATTGACGACGTTGTCCTCCCGGACCCAATCCGGCAAGGTCTTCCCGAATTTTCTACCACTCCTTTAAAGAAGCGCACCAGTTGGCATCCGCAAAGCTATGAAGAAGATAGCACGGAGATTAAGAGGCTAGCAAACAAGATCAGAATACTCGCCCACTCCGGACTATCTATAGTCGAAGTAATGGTGATTTCAATAATGCGATGCGTTCAACCGCTCCAATCCAGAGGGCTTCCCATGTGGCATTACAACAGGGAGGACGACGCATCACGCTCTGGGCGCAAGGGTCCGGCCAATTTTGCCGCTTTGGCCGCTACGTTGACCGACCTTTTCAAAGGGGGAAAGGAAGACTTCGCTCGCCTGAAGTGCTGAGAAGGCTTCTCCATGTATAACCCCATTGACTGGGTGAGTCTTCCATCATAGGCCTTAAATGATTTGTTTCCTTCACTACAAAAAAAAGACACATCCATGACATTTTGGGCCGAACGATTTTTTTTTCTGTCATACATATGACACTTCTATGACGATAATTGTGACAAAACCCGGTATCATCATAGATGTGGTGGGCTCCTACTTCTATGACAAAAAATCATGACAGAAAATGGGCTTTTCGTCCTGGGCGGGCCGGAGACGCAGCTGCATGACATTCTTTTGGCCGTCCATGATGGAAAAACCATGGTAGAAGCGAGGGCGAGGAAAATTTCAGGGAGTTCCCGGTTACGGTGGGTGGTCGGAGGCCGAGCGATGCGCGTTTCTCTTGTACACGTACGCACTTGTGTGCGAGGTGTTGGCTCTAACTGAACCCGAGCGAGGCGTTGGCCTCTAACTGAACCCGAGCGATTGCACTGTAGGCTACGCGTTATTGAACCCGAGCGATCGATCGATGGCTGTTAACTAAACCCGATCGAGCGATTCCTTCGCTACTGCTGCTAACTAAAGCCGATCGATGCTGCCTCTGGATGAACAGTGAGCGTTGCGGGGGGGGGGGGGGGGGTTGGATGAACAGTGAGCAGTGGCGTTGCCTCTGGATGAACAGGACCCCAATCGATCGAGTCGGTTGGGGCTGGATGAACAGGACCCCATGGAGTGGAGGGCTGGATGAACAGTAGATGGTGGAGGGGTGCCCGTGGAGGGGTGGTTGAACAGTAGCCGGTGGAGTAGCGCGCGGTGGAGGCTGGATGAACAGGAGCCCGTGGAGGCTGGAGGAGGTCGACGATAGCCCGTGGAGGCTGGAGGAGGTCGACGGTGGAGATGAACAATATCTTGTGGAGTCCAGTTTTGCAGTATGCCACACCCCTCCCGATGAACATGACCCCTGTTTCGACCATAGCGGTCCAACACAAGTCCGTTCCGTCCGTTTTGCGGTACGCCACACCCCTCCCAATCAACAGGACCCCCATTTCGACCATAGGAGGTCCGTTTCCTCCGTTTTGCGGTACGCCAGACCCCTCCCGATGAACAGGATCCCGTTTCGAACGTGGCCGGTCTAACACAAGGTCGTTTCCTCTGTTCTGCGGTACGCCAGGCCTCATTTCCATCACCTGTTCCGTCCAAGCCCTCCCGATGAACACGACGACGCATTCCGTTCCGACCCAGCCGGTTGGCTCCCCATGAACACGACGACGACGTTGTTTCTCCATTCAGACACAGCCATGTACACGAGCCCTGGCCGTACGTATGCGTGAGTAGGCATTCGAGACCCCGCCCGTATGTACACATACATGGCCGTATTTTCTTTCTTGCACACTGGCCACTGTACGTACGTGTACATGCTACGTGCGCGCCTCTACTACGACGTGTGCGTGCCTTTACATCGACCAATATGTATGTACACGTTCGCGACCAGAATGACAACTCTACGTACGCTTCGACTAGGTGGGTCCCGACTGTCAGGCACTTCCTTGCGTGCGAAGATGTAGCTGGTGGGTCCCAGTAGTCAAGGGGGCGAATCGTTTTTTTGCCCGGACGCACTTCCTTGCATGTGAAGGTGTAGCTGGTGGGTCCTAGCTGTCAGGGGGCGAATCGTTTTTCTTTCCCGGACGCACTTCCTTGCGTGCGAAGATGTAGCTGGTGGGTCCCAGCAGTCAGGGGGGCGAATCGTTTTTTTTCCCGGACGCACTTCCTTGCGTGTGAAGATGTAGCTGGTGGGTCCCAGCAGTCAGGGGGAAACATTTTTTCGCAAAATACAGTGGTCCGTCCGGTGGGTCCCAGCTGTCAGGTGGAGGAATCATTATTTTCCACCAACAACGAGGCAAAGGACATCGCCGGCTCAGCCGAGGCCCTACCCTGTCGACAACGAGGGGGAGGATTTCCACCGCTCCGCCGAGGCGCCGTCCGCCGGTAACGAGACAGAGGAGATCGCCGGCTCCACCGAGGCCCCGCCCTGCTGCCAACGAGGCCGCGCCACACAGAAAACAAGGAAGAGTAGAACACGGTAGGTCGCCGCCACTCGGGTCCAAGTAAGGCCACCGCTGCTACCCTCTGGTTGAAGCCAAGCTAGGAGGGTTGACCATTGACGGCCGGTTAGCTTCTTGGCGGCGACGTGGAGTCAGAGAGCTGTGTTGGAGAAGAACGCTGCTTCTACTTAACTGCTGGTGCAGTTGGCTGACTAACACGTGGGCCCAACAGGCCACATGTCAGTTACGCAACTGCACGTGCAGTTAAGTCACGGAAGCTTCTGTTCGGCTCAGCAGGACACAGGTGGGTAGCTTCAGTTAATTAATTATACCTCAAGCGCACCCCTTTTTAGTTGAAGAATGTATGAAATGTAATGAAATCCGACATGTTTATATGAAATCCGACCGTGTATGAATGAATTTATTTCGATTAGTTCGAATTCCTGTATCACTGGCATTGGGTGAACATGCAAAACAATACGTACTAGCATTATTCCCAGGGTGATCACCTTGTTTGTGGCAGTTTCACATGTACTCCCTCCGGTCCTTTCTAGTCTGCATACAAGTTTTGTCTACAGTCAAAGTATCTCTACTTTGACCAATCTTATAGAAAAAAGTATGCACTTTCACAATGTGCAAAGTAAAAGGTAACAGAAGGAGTACAAAGAGTTTGAGCAGCTTTTTAGCGTTTCTGTACATTGCAATCAAACACACAGGGCTGGCAATTCATAGAGAACATTCATAACAATCGATGATTATGCATCTCAGCGACTCACGTGTCAGAGGCAATATTTACTTCACAACTAAAGAATAAAGAAAAAAATGATCGACGCTGCTGACAGCAAAGGGCATCCCATTCGAAAATATCAAACGCATGTCTTGCTAAAATCAATGAGCAAAATTTGACAAGGTTGTCCCATTCCAAAATATCAAATGCCTATGATTGTGCAATGGGCAGGTTTTGCCATCAGTTCGGAGATTGACATGGCACCTCGTGATAAATAAACCAGCTATTCTTTTTGTGCCGTTCCACCAAAATCAACCAAATTCACGCGTAGCTTGTATGATTTTGCCCTTATATGTTGCAACGCCTTAAACTTATCGGCACCTCCTTTCTTGTGGTGGAAATGAATGATTCGATGTATTCATGAACATTTTGTGTAGCTCCCATTGAAATCAAGCTGAGCACCCCTGTTTGCACAAATACAAAAAAGTGATTAGTATAAAGCAAACTGTACTATGAATTGACAATTTAAACAGGCACCTACATGGTCCATGTAGAGCACAGTTTTAGAAAAATGGAACTCACTAGAAAGAATCCTAGAACAACATTGTACTTGCGCATCATAGCAAAAAAATGGATATTTGTTAGTCCTGAGCTGAAGTTAGTTTGGTCTTGTGGGGAGTAATGTAACCATCCTTCAACTGCTCCTTTTGATAGAAGATAGACATGGCTTCTTCATCCTGGCATAATCAGAGCTAGTCACTTCACGTACTCCATATTGTTCTTCAGAGGAAGATGATCCTGTTGTGCAAAGACAAGAGGACAGCTAAATGCTAGCATCCCTGTTTGCTCAAAAAAAGGAAAGGGAATATTTAAAACAACACAGATGAAGCACTTCTCAAGGACAATACCACTTTTTCATGACAGTATCTAAACAGTAGCACAACACCAATAGAGATGACAAAGCTCAATCATATGGATGAAATCAGTGGGCGAGTACCAACCTTTGTCAGGAGGCTTATTGTGTAGAGCATACAGATGAAGCACTTCTCCCGAACCATCTGTTGCTATCTACTGTGGTGGCCATGCTTACTATATACTCCTCAATTAGTTTAATGTTTCCAACATCTTCTTGTGCAGTTCCACTAAAATATATGGTATCTTCAAAGAAGATCCCTGTTTGCACAAGTAGAGATAATTACATATTACATTAAGAGTGTCATCAAATCAGTGGCAAAACAATTGCTCGTTCCAGCCATAGCAATAAATTAAGATGCAAAACTATATCATTACTTGTGTCATCACAGTTCCAGTGCTTCATTACAGCACCGAGAGTTGATTTTTGTTTTTCTTCCGCTTGTTCTTCCCCTTCATCACTTGGTTCAATAACAGACAAGCTTCGCCTTCAATGGAAGATTTGGCATGTCAATTAGGGAGCACAAGTATAGCACTAAACAATGACATTAATTTTGTGATGAAAGTGGCAAAATACAGGCCAACAGTTGTGAAATATCCTTATCTTACCTCAATGGGGTATTACGGTGCACATACAGATTGGAAGTCTTGTATCCATTTGTGCAGTTCACTAAAATCAAGCAACATTACCATACAAGTAGCACAACATATGAAAGCACACTGCAGAATCATGTGAAAGAAGGCTGGTACTGATCTCTCATGATGGGGAATTCAAAAAACTCACAAGACGAAGATCTGGACCAAATTTGCCAACACAGATAGGAAGTAAGATCTCCTCTTGTGCAGTTCCACTAAGATTAAGCAATCAAGCAACATTGTCAGTGTGACATTTTGGTTGAACTGCACAAAACACTCTTAAAACAAAAGTGTTTTGTGCAGTGCAACAAGTCACAATGGCAACAAGGTGAAGTAGATAACCCTGTTTACACAAAGGTGCAAAGGAAACAACTACTGGTCAATAGCAGTGGATGACACAAAAGCCAACAAAAAGAAGCATCTACCTTATCTAAATGGGAAAGAAAGCAAGACAGTAGCATTTCTCAAACGGTGGCATTGATTAATATTTACATAGAGATTATATTAACAATAAAATTCGTTAAACATGTAATTTGCTTTTAACTGTGGCATTGCATCCATTTTCCAGCAGCATTATTAGAGGGTGTTTGTTTACAGGGACATTTTGGTGTAGGGACTAAAAAAACTCCGTGTCAGTCCCATCTAAACCAAACAGGAGGGACTTTTAGGGACTAAAAGTGGGCATTTTTGGGACTAAAGAAAGAAGACCCCGAGGGAGCCTTTTTGGGACTTTTTCTAACAGTTGCCCCTGCCATGCATCGCACCTTGTCTCTATTAGTTCATTACTAGGGGTAACATGATCTTTTAGCATGTCATTTAATAACCTCTAGTCCATGTTTAGTCCCTGGAACCAAGCAGGTAGGGACTAGGGAGTTTTTAACCAAACAGGGCCTTAGATTAACAATAGCTAAAGAGTTGCACGGGACAGTGGACGCACCAGCACCATGTGCATCTACCGATGTACTGTGGTCATGCACAGTCTGTTGCAACAAAGAACAAACAACCAAGGAGCATATTTGTGTTGGTCCCAATTTTGTTATCTTTAGACACCTTTCCCTATGTGAGCGCAACAAATCTAGTCCTGCTCAAACTCTACAGCCTTGTCCCCCAAAACAAAAGATCAATTCATTATAGATGTGCATACTACATTTGTCATTGTTTTCCCTTTTAGACCAACATATGTGCTGGATAGCCAGTCTGTACTAGTACTTTCGCCCCTTCCTTTCCTCTTTGACCATGTCCTAGATTTATGCGATACAATTTTCCCCACTACTTTGCTCCATTCCTTTCCTCTTTGAACCACGTCCTAGATTCATGCTATACAACTTTCCCCCTTCCTTTCCTCTTTGAACCACTTTTCCCACTACTTTCCCCCACTTCTTTCCTCTTTGAACCACGTCCTAGATTCATGGTATACATGCAGCTAGAGCAATGCATGTAGAATAAGTAAATTATACCTTAAGGTTCTTGGGGCGTGGTTCGGTGGGCAACGGGACGACGGCAAAGAAGAAGGGGTCGGAGGCCCTCCCATGCCGCCGCTGGTGAAAGTGAACAGTTGCACCGGTAGTGGATTCCCTCCCTCGCCGACGGCGATAGCGTTAAGCCTCCTTCCCTTCCCAGCGGATGGATCCTGCCAGCTCTTTGAGTAGCAGTGAGGGGAGAGAGAGGCCAACGATGTCTTGTTTAGATCTAGAGAGGGTGAGAGAGTGTGAAGACAGCAACTACAAGCGCTGAGGCTCCAACGTGTATATATATACTGGAGAGAGAGTGTGAAGCATGCAAACCCTAGAAAACAAGCGCCGAGGCTGCAGCTTATACGCGATGAGGTGATTATATGGTCACTACGAGATCGTATAGCTCCGTATCCATCCATTTTGACCACTCAAAGAATCCTCCTGGCACAAATTATGCTCAAGTGTAGTTATCGAACCCAAGACCTCAAGTTTTTTTGAGTGGAACCTGAGACCTCAAGTTTGATGAGCGAACAGGCTAACCAGCTACACAACCCTCCCGTTATGTTCAATGAGAGGAAAGTAACCTTTTATACATTCCTGCATTCGTGTGACAAGCATGCCGTGTTTTTGTGTGTGTGTGTGTGGGAGTCATTGGGATTTAAATCATAATCGTGTCATGTGGCTTTGGTGGTAAGACTATCCGTAGTGGTGCGGAAATAATGCAGCCTTAGTCACCTTACCTCTCTCCATGTAGTATGTTGGGTCCCACCAGTCAGAGGCTGAAACAAACAAATTAATAAGAAAAAATAAAAGCACCAGCGGTGTATCATACCTCACACATCTCGCTACTTCTCGGGAACACTGTCCAATTGATCCCTCTGTTTGCTCACATACCATTTTAAGTGAATCCTTATTATAACATGCACACAATTTTGGGCACTTGTATTCGACCTAAGTCAGTGTGCCACCGTATCTCGTACTTACTACTCCCTCCGTCCAGGTGTAATAAGTGACGTTAGAAGGTGCAGTGGGACCAAGGTGCGTGCATGTGCATGCGTGTGTGTGTTAGAGAAAGCGACAAATCGACCTACTCCTACAGAGAGATGGTGTGTAGTGTACGATTTTAGCCGCGAGAGTCGGTGCATCCTCTCGTTTCCAGGCGTGTCCGGTAGGGATAGGCGGACAGCTGCCACGCCCGCTCCTGACCAGCCTGGCCCACCCAAAGCCCCTCCATCACCCGCGCACGCTTCCCGCCTGAAACGGCCAGCGCCGCTCTAAAGAATCGGTGCCGCATTCATGCCCGGGCAGAGCGGACGCGAACTCTCACTGGCGCAAGAGTGATGGTTGCTTCGTCCGTCCAACTTACTGCTGGGTCTATGTGATTTGACGGCTCATTGGTCTTTATTACTGAGGTGGTAGGACTACTTGATGTCCCACGCTTTCGGCGAAAGGAGGTACTACTAGATTACAATTTTCTCCATTCTTACAGCTAAGGAGTGCAAGAGCAGTGAAAACACGCAGGCTCAGTGATTACATGGCCCACCTCACACTATCGCCATATTTTCTGGACACCGTGTGACACCTAACTCTTTACATAGTAGTCCCTCCATTCCTAAATACTAGATGAGTCCCCGCGCGTTGCCGCAGAACAACCGTATATCTCTCTACGTAAAATTATCGATTTCACAGAACTAAAAAAAAACTCTATAACCGCATGACAAATGTGGTAGCTAGACTAAAAAAACTCCCATCATCATTTAGATCATCCCACGTAAGGAAAAAAGATCAGCCAACTCCTACTGCATAATGGGATTATATTTTTCTTTTTTACATGTTAATGGGACTTAAAAGCTCACTTACATGCATGCTACCGGTGCATGCTTGCGTGCAGACATGTCGATGTGATTTAAAACCCACTCACATGCATGCCACGATATTTCTGCATGCTTGCATGTGGCTTAGTGCGGAGCCTCTCAACGTCTAGATCAGACGACTATTATGGACTGATTTAGTTCATCTAACGGCTACATTAATTTTGATGATGTGGCTCAAGGAGAGGATAGAGAATTCCTAGTAGTGGGGGCTAGCTATTACTAGTAGATAAGTCTTTGTAGAGATTCCACTAGGTGAACTACATACAGAACAAAATGAATGAATCTACACTTAAAATGCATCTATATACATCCGCATGTGGTTCATGGTGAAATCTCTACAAAGACTTATATTTAGGAACGGAGGAAGTACTAGTATAGTACATACTGTAATTTATCAGCCAGATAAATTTGTACAATGCTATGAAGCTTCCAACTTCTGTTACATGTATCTTGCGTCCAAAGGTTGCCCGATGCAACATTTCATCAAATACAAAGGAGACTAACATGCATGCTATTGCATCTCAATGATTGACATATCATAGCAAATATGTACTCCCTTCGTTCCAAAATAAGTGTCTCAACTTTATGCAAACTTTAGTACAAAGTTGTACTACTACTAAAGTTGACACTTATTTTGGAGCAGAGGTAGCAAAAGAAAAAAACGATCGATGCAGTCCCTAGCCCTTGAACCGTGAACCCTAACCAGGCTTCAATTTGCTGGCAATGTTCGAGCTTCCTAAGAAATGAAGTTTGCAACCTTTTGACCATCAATCATTTTGTGCAGTTTCACCAAAATTGAGATGAGCATCCCTGTGGCAAAGAAATTGAAGAAGCGTGATTAGAATAAGATTACTAGGACTACTTAGTACTCCAATATACTAAGGCACAATTAAATTTGCGTCACAGTTTAGAAGGCACAGTTAAATTTGCGTGCGTTTTCACAATAGACAACGTTTAGGGCCCACTGCATTTATTTCTAGTAGCTAATTAGTACTCCGATATACTATTTCTATATGCATGCGTAGTGTGAATGCTATTTTTTAGCCCATCTCACAACCAATAGATAGCCACCTAGGTCCCAAAGAATTTCCAAGCGCGCCTTCTAAACCATGATAGAGGGACTAGTTGATGAGACATAAACTCATCACAAATATAGTACGTAGAAGCCAGTAGAGGTATGTGCGGGGCAAAGAAGTAGAGAAATATCCACATGGAGTGGTGTGGGCAGCTGGAGCAGTGGTGCAAGCCGGCTGTAAAGGGACGTAGCTCAACCTTGAGGAGGGCGGCGGGAGGCGGCAACTGCCCACGTCGCGGCAGTGAGCAAGGGACGAAGGCAACCTCGCCCGCTTTGTGAGAGAGAACGGCGGGGACCCCTGATCGGGACGTGCCGACAGTGGGTTTTCGCCGTCGGCGACGGTGACCGCATCTACACTAAGCATCCACCCCTTCCCCCGGCGGACGTGATGTGGCCACAGTCGTTTTGTGCGAGAAAGTGTGAAGAGAGCAACCCCAGCAAGCAACCATGTAGGGTGGCCCATCTTGACTATGTATATAGTGGATCGGTTTCCTTTTCTCTCCATATGAACCTATCATATTGCGTACGTGCCACTGAAGAAAAAAAAACTTTATTTATAAATGACGCGGCACCTACTACTCGTTCTCCTATAACCTTGCACTTGGCATCTCCAAAATATTAACCTTGTGATTGGTTCTTCGCCTCTTCGGGAAGTCGAGCAATAATGGTAGTGCAGTGTATATCGTTCTGGCTATATGCAACCGAATGAATTGCTGCGCGTCCACCACGTGGGCGAGGGTCAAGGGGCGAGGAAGAGTGCTACATACGGAGCAAAATGAGTGAATCTACACTCTAAAATACGTCTGTATACATCAGTGTTTGGAGTATGTACTAGTAGTTCATATTGAAATCTACTAAAGGACATATATATTCCAAACAATATGATATAATCTCTATGATGAAGGTAGTAGGGACGAGGAGTAAACGGAGGGAGTAGCAAATTTTTCTCCTCGTCGTGCGAGCCACCACGTGCATGGGCGAGGGAGCGGGCGTAAGGCGGACAGTACTAAGCAAGCTTCACCTCTTCTTGCGAGCCACCGCGCCCATGGGCAGGGGAGACGGCGTACTAAGAAAGCTTCTCCTCGTTCTGCGAGTTGACGGGACACATCAAAAGTACTCCAGTGCATAGAGCCTTGCCTCTAAGGTAGGCCCCACATGGTTTGCCTCTTTTTTTTAACATAATGCGTCAAGTCACAATTTGTTTGTTCACCCGTGGTAGACGATCCTCCCTCCACCAAGTGGACAACCAGCACACGTGCCAAATTACCACTTGGGCTGCCTTTTTCGTACAGAAATGAGCTCCACCATGTACCCGCACGGGTGTGGTTGGGAAAGAGACGGGAGTACGTGCGCCGTGCATGCACCTCTTCTCTTCGTGCACACCCCCCACCTACGTGGGTGTGCGTGAGATATACAAACCGCGTTCATGAGTGTTTTTTGTTTTGGGGTGGGGGTGGGGGTGGGGGTGGGGTGGGGGGTTGATTTCATGAATGTATTTGTGGGAATATGTGTTGATGACATCTCAAACAAAATTTTGCATGCAATGTGTGTGAAATGTAGGCCTATCCATATCATATATAGAGGGTCGGGCAATCCACGAGAAGAGAGGGAGGGGTCATAGATATCGATAGAGTCCAAGCGAGGATCAACTGGGTGGGTGCGAGATTGATGAAGAGAGCCATCGAAATTGTGTGTGTGTGCAAGTCAAAGATATAGGGCGACTGACCTACCGGAACGTCAGAGGGCACATGTCAAGTTTGTTTGTGGCAGGGAGACATGACTAGAGCGCTCGATGTATTGGTGTGTGGGGGGGAGAGGGGGGTGGGGGAGGGGTAGGCAGAGGCCTAACTATATAGGTAGAATGACTCGTATACGTGTTGAGAAGGAGAGACCTAGCTATGTCTTGAGGTAGATCGGTCGACATCCATACATAACTGAAGGACGGGAAATATGATGGGACAGAGAGAGAGAGAGAGAGAGAAAGAGAGAGAGAGAGAGAGAGAGAGAGAGGAAAGATAGAGGGAGGGAGAGGGGTAGAGTGCTGGATGGGTGATGGAGTTGCTTCTCAAAGATGGTGGGAGAGGCCTACTAGACAAACTGAGGGTGGAACTGCAATGTTATCAATAAGAGTGGGGATGTGTTTCTGTGTGTTCCTGTGCGTGATAGATCTGTTGGGACGCATCCATGGATGATGAAGGGGAACCATCTGTTTGGTAAGCAAACCTAACTAGATCGTTAGATCAATTATTGTTTGTCGGAGGAAGGGAGAGACATAACTAATGAGGTAGATCGATCGACGCATGGGTAAAAACGAGTTATAAGGACCTAGCTAGCTATATGTATAGCGAGATATCGGTCGGTGTACGTCCATTTGTTAGAGGCAAATAAGGCCCAGCGAGATGGATAGACAGAGAGAATGGAGCTAGGAGGTGGTGCAAGAGGCCCAGCTACTAGCTAGATAGGGGGAGGAGTGTGCGGTTGTGAGATCGATGAAAAGAGGGGCGAGAGTTTACACGTGTGTGTGACCGTATGAGAGACACGAGGCAAGGACACATAAAGGAGGAGATTGAAGGTGCGTCTGTATGTTGTAGGCAAGCATCGCTGGATAGGTTTATCGATTGGTGTGTGTCGGAAAGGAGTTGTGGAGACTCTGGGAGAACGACCTAAAGAAAAAAAATGAATGTGTCCGGTGGATAGAATGCCGAGGGAGGGGGAGGGCGAGGAGGGCGTGTGCATGCACGAGAGAAAGTTAGTGGTAGCTACAAAGGTGTAACACCCCGAGACCGACGCTCCAGATGCCTTCCTTGTATTCCAAGAGTCGTCGTGTGATTTGTTTTGTTTGTTGCATTCATCCTTGCATCATGTGCATTGCATCATGTCATCATGCAACCCGTTTTTAAAACTCACCTAAATAAATTGCATAGATCGTTGATCTATTTAAATCGAGGGATATTCACATGGTGATTTCTCTTTAAAACATATTCAAAGTCTCCTACTATTATTAGGGAGCTATAATAAATATTTCATTATTTGGAATTGATCATAACACACTTGCAAATAAATCCCAATGCCTTTGTTATCTCAATTCTTGGTCTCCAACTCTGCCCATAAATGCTTTCGTCATTTTCCCGAGCTCCACCAAATTTCTCAACATTTTTGGTCATACCGAATACCCACTTCTTTCTCACACTCATTTGAATTAAATTCAAATGAGGTGGAATTCAACTCCATGCCCACGCTCACTTTCTATTTTCTTGGATCAAGCTTATTTTTGTGAGTCCAGGGAAATTAACCCCTTGCGCATATTCTTTCCCTAACCCTTTCTTTCTTTTCTTCTCTCTAATTCTTTTCTGTTAAGGAAAATATGAGAGGAAGGGAGAGAGAGAGCCTGCACCCGCTGACCTCTTGGGCCTAACCAACCATCCCCCATAGCCCACCTAAACCCTATCTAACCCTAGGGAGCTTCTGCTCGATCCCTCCTCTCGTTCCCCCCTCCGCCGCCAGCCACTCGTTCCGATCGGGATCATCCTCGATCCCCTGCCTCCTCCCTCCAACGCCACACCATAACACACGCATCACCCGCACCCAGCACCCTGATCCCCACCTCTCTCCCTTCGTTCTCCTCATGGCGCCGCCACTCGCAGGGAGAGAGAGGAGCAGAGCCCTCTTGCTGCACCTTCCTATGCTTCTCCTGCTGTGGAGCTCCGCCATGCCGGTGACCCCTCCAATCACCTTGTTGCCGTTCCCCGCGCTTGTTCGCCTCCTCCCTCAACCACGCCGGCCATCGGAGCCATTGCCGACGGCCGCCCCATCGACCCGACCTGTCCTTGCGTCTCCGGCTTCGTCCCCGACCCTAGACGCCGGATCGAACCGGCCCGCGTCCACCACCACCACCACATGCACCGTGCGCCAACAACCTCCCGCCTCGCAGCCCGACCTCCTGTCCGACGCCGCTGCTCCCGCGGTATTGACCTCCCCTTCAGCCTCTGTTGTCGCACCTCCGCGGTTCGCAGTTGCCATCTGCCTCGAGTCCGAGCTCGAGCCCTGCCCGACGCTGCCCTGGATAACCACCTCACCTGCATCCTCTCGTTGGCCCTCTATCTGCCTACTGCCGTTCTACCATCTCTGGCCTCTGCGTTCTGTGTCTCCTTGCCGTTTCGTGAGCACAAGAATCACTGTCGCCAAGTTCATCTACGGTGACCATACAAACCGCCAAGTTCGACTACGATCCATCACGACCATCGTGTTGCACGTCAACATGAGTACGACCATGGATGGCTACCTCCAGATGGATTTCGTCAAGTTCCTCTTCAACAAGTGTACCTCTACGTCTTGGATTCGCCAAGTACCGCATCGGACACCAAGTACCTCTACCGATGACCCCAGACGGCTACGAAAACGTGTACCACTACTTCCACTACCGTCGCCGTGGACCGATAGTACCACTACTTCCACTACCGTCGCGAGAACGTCTACTTCCACTACTTCCACTACAAACTTGACCCGCTCCGAAAAAGCACGCTTCAAAGGTATAACCCCGAGACGACGTCTGTGGAACGAATGCATGTGTTGTACGAGATGCACCCTATATTTGCACCATGCCCGTTTGCTTCATGCACGTCCCTCCTCGTTGGCCATGCCGCCGTCCCGTGGGAACCCAGAATCCGGGATCACCCCACCATCCTTGCATGACACGCTCACGCCCACTTCCTTTTGCACGGTATCTCCGTGAGCTACCGGAACCGATATGTTGCCGTGGCATCATTTTCGGATTCGTTGCTGTGGCAACCGTTTTGTTCCTCCACGGTGAAAAATGCTTCATAAAATGCTCATGTCAACATTTTCAAAAAATTGCATAAAACTTGCATATGTCATCCGCATGATAACAACATTTAAAATGTTAAAATGTTGTTTGCTTTAAATTGCTAAATAACATGGGGATTTTTCGAAATTGTTGTTTGTGTTTCCGGCCTCATTTAAACTTGCCTAAATAGTTAGTTTAATTATGCTTCACCTCTTGCCATGTTTAACCACATTTAATATTGTTGTGTACCTAAATGAGAGTGAACTAAATAACTCGATGTGGTGTTTCGTCAATATGCAACTCGTTGCATATTGAGATCCACTTAATTTGTAGTATTGTTTGTTGTACTTTGCCATGCCATGCCTCTTTAAACCGGACATGCATCATACTTTTTTGTGCATCATGCCATGCTTATGTGATGGTTGTTTACCGCGTTGTTTGCTTCTTTCCGGTTTGCTTCTCTCGTTAGCTTCGATTTCGTTCCGGAGTTGTGAGGATTCGTTTGACTACATCCATTTGTCTTCTTCATGGACTCATTCTTCTTCCTTGCGGGATCTCAGGCAAGATGACCATTACCCTCGATATCACTTCTATCTTTGCTTGCTAGTTGCTTCGTTCTATCGCTATGCTGCGTTACCTATCACTTGTCTGTCAAGCCTCCCAAAATTGCCATGTCATCCTCTAACCTTTTTCACCCTTCCTAGCAAACCGTTGTTTGGCTATGTTACCGCTTTTGCCTAGCCCCTCTTATAGTGTTGCTAGTTGCAGGTGAAGTTGAAGATTGCTCCATGATGGACATGATTATGGTGGGATATCACAATATATCTTATTTAATTAATGCATCTATATACTTGGTAAAGGGTGGAAGGCTCGGCCTTATGCCTGTGTTTTGTTCCACTCTTGTCGCCCTAGTTTCCATCATATCGGTGTTATGTTCCTTGATTTTGCGTTCCTTACGCGGTTGGGTGATTTATGGGACCCCCTTGACAGTTTGCTTTGAATAAAACTCCTCCAGCAAGGCCCAATCTTGGTTTTAACATTTGCCACCTAAGCCTTTTTCCCTTGGGTTCTGCAGACTCAAGGGTCATCTTTATTTTAAACCCCCGGGCCAGTGCTCCTTCGAGTGCTGGCCCAACCTGGGCGATGTCCGGTGCCCCCTGGGCAACCAGGGTCTATGCCAACCCGCGTCTTTCCCATCCGGTGTGCCCTGAGAACGAGATATGTGCAGCTCCTATCGGGATTTGTCGGCACATGCGGGCGGCTTTGCTGGTCTTGTTTTACCATTGTCGAAATGTCTTGTAAACCGGGATTCCGAGACTGATCGGGTCTTCCTGGGAGAAGGAATATCCTTCGTTGACCGTGAGAGCTTGTGATGGGCTAAGTTGGGACACCCCTGCAGGGTATAAACTTTCGAGAGCCTTGCCCGCGGTTATGTGGCAGATGAGAATTTGTTAATATCCGGTTGTAGAGAACTTGACACCAGATTCGAATTAAAATGCATCAACCGCGTGTGTAGCCGTGATGGTCTCTTCTCGGTGGAGTCCGGGAAGTGAACACGGTCTTGGTGTTATGATTATGCGTAAGCAGTTTTAGGATCACTTCTTGATCACTTCTAGCTTCTCGACCGTTCCGTTGCTTCTCTTCGCGCTGTTACTTGCGTATGCTAGCCACCATATTTGCTTAGTGCTTGCTGCAACTCCACTCCATTACCACTTCCTACCCATAAGCTTAAATAGTCTTGATCTCGCGGGTTTTGAGATTGCTGAGTCCTCGTGACTCACCAGATACTATCACAACAGTTGCAGGTGCCGATGATACCAGTGCAGATGATGCAACCGAGCTCAGATGGGAGCTCAACGCAGATCTTGGTCGTTGCTATGTTTTGTTTCATGTTGATCAGTAGTGGAGCCCAGTTGGGACGATCGAGGATCTAGCAGTTGGGTTATCTTCTTTTCTTTTGGCTTCGTCCGTAGTCGGACTATGTGTGTACTCTGAATGATGTATGATTTATATGTTCATTATGTGAAGTGGCAATTGTAAGCCAACTCTTTATCCCTTTCTTGTTCATTACATGGTATTGTGTGAAGATGACCCTTCTTGTGATAAAACCACAATGCGGTTATGCCTCTAAGTCGTGCTTCGACACGTGGGAGATATAGCCGCATCGTGGGTGTTACAAATGGTTAGAGGACTGTGTGGGTGTAAGAGACTAACAAAGATCATAATTTGATATGAAAGCGGATTCATATATTTTAATAGGAGATCATAGTGTTTTAAACATATGCATGCATGAATATAGCGGTGATGCACGTGATGTGCACATGTTATACCATAATGTGATAATGCATGGCGTTTGCAACTCACAACTAAATGTCAAACAATCTAAACCATACTATACATCAAACAATCTCACATTTTGTTTGAATTTGTGATAATGTGTGGCATTTGCAACTTACAACTAAATATCGAACAATCTAAACAATACTATATATCGAACATTCTCACATTTTATTTGAATTTGTGGTAATGTGTGGTGTTTGCAACTCACATCTAAATACTTGTAGGCGTAGGGGGCGGGGCACCATACATAATGTGATAAACACATTATACATATGAGACATGGTTTAGATTATGAAGATCTAGCTAGAGCTAGAAATGTAATGTGATTTGAAATCAACATAAAGTGGATTCAAAAAATCGAGTTTGAGTTCATATAGTACACATAGTTCATATGTAACTCGAGACTAATCATGTGGTGTGCTGTGAAGATAATACACAAACGATGGTTTAACTTGACAATAATGATGATTGTAGATATTATTAAAACAGAGAAATGAATTCAAATGCTTTGACTTCACAACAATCATTACTGTAGATCTTATTCAAATAGAGAAATGAATTCAAATTTAGTTCATATTGAAGCGGTAGTATATACGTTTGGAATGCACTAAAACGTTCATTTGAGTAGTAGGTTGCATGCATTATACACGTAGCAAAATATTTTAATTGAACATAACATGAATTCAATGTTTTGAATGACATTTGTAGTGGGCATTAATTTGGTACAATACACGTTAGGCTTGTCCGGAAATTTCAACCCGCGCCTTGTTAGCCCAAAATATTTAAGATATATCTTTGTCTTGTCGTGCTCCGACAACTCCCTCCATCTCAACCCGCGCCTTGCTATTCCGAAATTACAACGCACGTGAAAACTCCCACCTCCTGTGAAATCCTGACACGCGAAATGCCCGTGGTAGCCCTGAACCGAAAGAACCGCCTCAAATCGGTGGGGGTACTTTCATAACTTACCCCACATTTCGGACAAGCCCGTTGTCGGTGTCAAAACCGGCGGATCTCGGGTAGGGGGTCCCGAACTGTGCGTCTAAGGCTAATGGTAACAGGAAGCAGGTGACGGTTTCCTGGACTAGGGGGTACTTACCACGTCGTCCCCCGATCAGTTAGATTGGGCCGAGGACCCCCATGGCCGTATACTCATGGGCCAGTTCGGACAGTTGCCGCATACAAGAAAGATTCTACAAGACTTGGTGATCAAGACAAGGACTCCTCCCCCACCGGCGTATTCGGCTAGGACTCTTGTTACCCTAGGCCTATGGTACATTATATAAACCGAGGCTAGGCTAGTCGATAGATGATTATGACATTACTCATCATACCTCTAGGGTTTAGACCACAACATATGATCTCGAGGTAGATCAACCCTTGTAACCCATATACTCATTATAGTCAATCAAGCAGCATGTAGGGTATTATCTCATCAAGAGAGCCCGAAACTGGGTAAAACCCCGTGTTCATGTTACCATTGATCCTAAGACGCATAGCTTGGGACCCCCTGTTGGGGAACGTTGCAGAAAATTAAATTTTTTCCTACGGTTTCACCAAGATCCATCTATGAGTTCATCTAAGCAACGAGTTAAGGGAGAGAGTTTGCATCTACATACCACTTGTAGATCACGAGCGGAAGCTAGCCAAGGGGATGGTGATGATGGAGTCATACTCGAACGTGATTCGGATCACCGATGTCCAAGTGCTGAACGGACAGCACCTCCGCGTTCAACACACGTACGGGATGGGAGACGTCTCCTCCTTCTTGATCCAGCAAGGGGGGAGGAGAGGTTGAGGAAGATTGCTCCAACGGCAGCACGACGGCGTGGTGTAGTTGGTGCAGCAGTACTCCGACAGGGCTTCGCCAAGCATATACGGAGGAGGAGAGGTGTTGGGGAGGGGAGGGGCTGCGCCTTGGCTTGTGTTAAGCTCCCATGCACCTCCCCACTATATATAGGGGTGGAGGGGCTGGTTTCTTGCCCTCCAAGTCCATTGGGGCGTTGGCCAAGGTGGGAGGAAAGAAATCCCATCATTTCCTTCCCCACCGATTGTTATCCCCCCTTTTTAGGGATCTTGATCTTATCCCTTCGGGATATGATCTTATTCCTTCTAAGGGGGATCTTGGTGCGCCTTGACCAGGGGTGTGGGGCCTTTCCCCCACTACTCACGTTCATGTGGGTCCCCCCATGCAGGTGGGCCCCACTCCGGAACCTTCTAGAACCTTCCTGGTACAATACCGAAAAATCCCGAACATTTTCCGGTGGCCAAAATAGGACTTCCCATATATAAATCTTTACCTCCGGACCATTCCGGAACTCCTCGTGACGTCCGGGATCTCATCCGAGACTCCGAACAACATTCGGTAACCACATACAAACTTCCTTTATAACCCTAGCGTCATCGAACCTTAAGTGTGTAGACCCTACGGGTTCGGGAGACATGTAGACATGACCGAGACGTTCTCCGGTCAATAACCAACAGCGGGATCTGGATACCCATGTTGGCTCCCACATTCTTCTCGATGTTGTCATCGGATGAACCATGATGTCGAGGCTTCGATCAAACCCTGTATACAATTCCCTTTGTCAATCGGTACGTTACTTGCCCGAGACTCGATCGTCGGTATCCCAATACCTTGTTCAGTCTCATTACCGGCAAGTCACTTTACTCGTACCGTAATGCATGATCTCGTGGCCAACACTTTGGTCACCTTGAGCTCATTATGATGATGTATTACCGAGTGGGCCCAGAGATACCTCTCCGTCATACGGAGTGACAAATCCCAGTCTCGATCCGTGTCAACCCAACAGCTACTTTTGGAGATACCTGTAATGCACCTTTATAGTCACCCAGTTACGTTGTGACGTTTGATACACCCAAGGCACTCCTACAGTATCCGGGAGTTACACGATCTCATGGTCTAAGGAAGAGATACTTGACATTGGCAAAGCTCTAGCAAACGAACTAAACGACCTTTGTGCTATGCTTAGGATTGGGTCTTGTCCATCACATCATTCTCCTAATGATGTGATCCCGTTATCAACGACATCCAATGTCCATAGCCAGGAAATCATGACTATCTGTTGATCACAATGAGCTAGTCAACTAGAGGCTCACTAGGGACATATTGAGGTCTATGTATTCACACGTGTATTACGATTTCCAGATAATACAGTTATAGCATGAATAAAAGACAA
The DNA here is from genome assembly GCF_018294505.1 of Triticum aestivum. Taxonomy (NCBI): domain Eukaryota; kingdom Viridiplantae; phylum Streptophyta; class Magnoliopsida; order Poales; family Poaceae; genus Triticum; species Triticum aestivum. Next base: position 516,147,305 of record NC_057795.1, on the reverse strand, counting down.
TTATCATGAACAATGAAATATAATACTACTTTTATTATTGCCTCTAGGGTCACCAATCTAGTTACATTGTGATGAATCGAACACCCGTAGAGTTCTGGTGTTGATCATGTTTAGCTCGCGAGAGAGGTTTAGTCAACGGATCTGCGACATTCAGATCCGTATGTACTTTGCAAATTTCTATGTCTCCATCTTGAACATTTTCACGGATGGAGTTGAAACGACGCTTGATGTGCCTGGTCTTCTTGTGAAACCTGGGCTCCTTGGCAAGGGCAATAGCTCCAGTGTTGTCACAGAAGAGTTTGATTGGCCCCGACGCATTGGGTATGACTCCTAGGTCGGTGATGAACTCCTTCACCCAAATCGCTTCATGCGCTGCCTCCGAGGCTGCCATGTACTCCGCTTCACACGTAGATCCCGCCATGACGCTCTGCTTGCAGCTGCACCAGCTTACTGCTCCACCATTCAACATATACACGTATCCAGTTTGTGACTTAGAGTCATCCGGATCTGA